>NW_024583244.1:28864-38143 GCF_018398535.1 Haplochromis burtoni | reverse complement strand
TATATATTTGACTCGTCTTTGGGCCTTGACTCACACGTAAAATCTCTGTCTCGTTCATGTTTCTATCATTTAAGGAAAATATCTAAACTGCGACATATGGTCTCCTCAGCTGAACTGGAAAAAATTGTCCATGCATTTGTGTCATCACGATTAGATTATTGTAATTCCCTGTTTACCAGCTTGGATAAATCATCTCTCTCTCACCTCCAAGCTATACAAAACGCAGCAGCCAGACTAACTCGCTCTAGCAAGCGAGCTCACATCACTCCTATTTTATCTTCTTTACATTGGCTCCCAATAGAGTTTAGAATTCATTTTAAAATTATTGTTTTAACATATAGAGCACTAAATGGCCCCAGATTATTTATCCAAGCTTCTCACAAAATACTCGTTGTCTCCGCTCACAGACTCAGAGTTTGTTGGTTGTTCCCCGAACGCGACTGAAGATGAAAGGGGGCGGAGCCTTTCAGTCTGTGGCACCAAGGCTGTGGACCAGTCTACCTCTACAACTACGTTTGGTTGACTCTGTTGAATCCTCTAAAAAGCAGTTAAAAACTTTACTGTTTAAACAAGCCTTCGGTTGACCAACGCTTTTTACATTTTTAATTTACATTTAACTTCTATATTGTGTATATTGTGCATTTTGCTATTTATCGTACTGTTTATTTTAATCTTTGTGTGCAGCGCTTTGTGACTACCTGTCTATGAAAAGCGCTTAATAAATAAACTTTACTTACTTACTTATTAATGTTTTTAATACTTCGTAAAAAAGCCTGTGTTGGTGATGACAGCTTCAAGACGCCTCCTGTATGGAGAAATGAGTCTCATGCAGTGCTCAGGTGGGATTTTGGTCCCTTCTTCAAACCCTGAAGGCTCTGTGGACCCCATCTATGACCTCTGACCTCTTTAGGGTTTCATAAGGATTCAGGTGACTGGCTGACTCTAGCAGCTTTATTTTCTTTCTTGGAAACGAACTACGAGTTTCCTTGGCTGTGTGTTGGGGATCATTGTCGCCCTGAAGGGTCCCCCCCTCGTTTCATTGTTTTGTCAAGATGCAGGATGGCGGTGCAGTGATTCGGACGGTTGCCTTACAGGTCCTCACTTTGACTCCATCACCTGGTTGGGGCCTTCCATTGTGTAGTTTGCATTTTACCTATTGTAGCCAACCTTTACATGCAGGAAGTGGAAGGAAGTGCTATTCCTGGTTTTGTTGTTGCCTAGTGATCTTCATTTTTCCTCCCTTTGTATTTTTCTTAGCCTGTGTTCAGTCTCTGTTCCTGTCCTGGTCCCATGTCTCATGCCTAGTGACCCTTGTCTCTGTGTTGCCTCTTTTACTGAGTCTGTTATGTCGTAGTGTTTAGCCTGTGTGAAGTATGTGTGTATGTGTCGTATTTCCTGTTTTACTTTGATAGTCTCATGTGTTATGTCAGTGTGTCTAGTTTTGCATCCCCTTGTCTTGTTATGCCTAATTATTCCCAGCTTTGTTTCCCTCCTGTCTCCCATTCCCTGATTACTCCAGTGTGTATTTAAGCCCTGTGTTTTCCTTGCTTTATGTCGTGTTGTACCCTCTCCGTGCTGCGTTTTCTACCTTCGTGTTCCTGGCAAAATTCTAGTTCATAGTTCCTGGTGTGTTTTCCTGGTTCGTGTTTCTCAGTTTTTAATTTCTTGAGTCAAGTTGGGTTTTCTTGTTCCATGTTCGAGGTTTTGTTTTGGCCAAGTTTCCTTCTGATGACGTTTTACGTTCATCCCTCTGTGTCCTGTATTTGGTTCCAATCTCCTGCCATGCAGCACAACATGACAGAGCCCTGGCTACTTCCACTCCCCTGTCTGTCATTGGCAGTAATCAACGAGGCTACATTTATGCCCGGTTTGGCCATCTCTCTTTCACCAGTTCGTCAGCTACCTATGCTTTTTCTCATCATTCAACTCACCAGCAGTTTACAGTCTCATGCTGGGTTCTTCACCACTGTGTCCTCGCCTCGCCATCTCACCAAAGGAATCTGAATATCCATTGTCCCACCGGCCTGTCCCCCCTGCCCGCCGCCTGTTCAGGAGTCCCACCACCTCAGGTTGAAAAAACACTGACCATTGCTCACCAGTCGGCTGCTTATTCTTCCAGCTCTCACCCACCTTGAACCTGTAACTGTAACTCAGCCCATATTCCACCATCCTAGGTTCAGTTCCCTTTCCTGTACACTAATCTCTCTGCAGAGCAGTTGCCCCAGTGAATCTATGTTCTGAGCCCAGTGTAGTTTTTTCCCCTCACCAGTAACCTGCCTCCAGCGTTTCCCTAATCCCTGTGCTTCCCACGTTATTCTTGTTAAGATCACAGTACTCAGCCTGTGACTAAATAAAACCTGTGAATCTGATCATTGTCTCTATGTGGTATCTGCATTTGGGACCATCTCTCATGCCAGCCTTGTGACAGGAAGCTCACACACACAGACCAGTACCTCTGTGACTCCCACCACCACACAGACGTGGAGTAATCAGGACCCTACAACACTGGGCAGAAAACGTTCCCTCTAAGCCAGAAGGGAAAGAAAAGGAACACACACACATTCAGAAAGCTCTTTAAACATGAGGTTATCCTAATAAGCCTTCACCAAATCAGCAAAGATGAACAGGAAAGAAGGTCAGACACCAACTAGGAGAATCAGAATGAGTCTTTGCTCAGTCTGTGACAGGGTTTAACTTCAAGAGTTGAAAATGTTTTTGATACAGAATTACTGTTACAAGATGAGCCTGGCTATCTAAAATGTGAAAGTGCCATATAACATGAATTCATTCATTTATAGCATTTATTATAAATGCTATAATTTGTTCTGACCAGCCATCCAGCTGCCTTGTTGAAATAAGAAAGGAAAGTTAACCACTTTTTTCTGTTTTTATACCAGTTTGGTTGATTTTCATTGTTACTTGTTATTGCTGGTGTGTATATTTCCTGTTCTGGATCCCCAGCATCCATTACTCATTTTCCCTCGCTCCGTCTGATTTAATCTGTAATTAAAGGATGCTTGCTGTTTCTGTTGGACCTTCTGTTCCCTTTGTCACAGCCTGCGCAGGCAGACAAACCATGAAAAACGGAAATGTGCCCTAGGTAAATGACACCAAACATAAACCTAAAATGGGGAAACTGGAAAGTAAGCATGAAAATCCTAAACATGGAAACCTGGCAACAACACAATACCTGGAAGCGTGACACCCTTGAAACATGGCGTGAACATGACGGATGACCTGACAAAGAATGAATGAAAACTCACAGACAGACAGGAGCTGATCAGGGGAAGTGGAAACACATGGGCTGATGCAGATGAACATGACGCCACAGGGGAAGCAAAACTAAACACACTGAACATGGAACACAAGACCTTCAAAATAAAACAGGAAACATGGAGCGACGTAAACTGGGATGTGCGAGCTTGACACAAGAGACAGAGAGAGGGGGTGAGAGAGAGGGAAACTTAATCACAGGGGTCACGAAAGAGAGGGAATGAGACGTGACGGACTGAAGAAACATACATGGACACATGTGACAGACAGGGGAGACATGTAAACAGGAAGGGGACACGAGACACCTGGATCAGACAACATGGGAGCAAATATAACTAAACATACAGCCAAAGCAAAGAATAACTTAAAACTAACAGAAAACTAAAACATTCCAAACACAAAGAAATCGCAAAAAGACTATAAACTCAGACCCAGCACCCTGACACACTCCTTAACACTAGAAAACACTTAAAAATCATATCAAATAAGATAAGATAGATCTTTATTGTCACTGTTACCAGAACAATGAAACACAGTTTGGTATGTCTCTGTTAGTAGCTGTAGATTTTTACATTCAACATTCTTCGGAAAGGAGAATGAGATCAATAAAGATAAAAAGAAGTTTAAGAGGTAATGCACACATTATATACAGAAAGAAAATATATAAATATATCCACAGGAACAGTGTAAGGAGTAGGATCAGTGCAGTATAAGGTGTGATTGGTGGTATTGCACACTGAGTAACAGGCAGGAACGCTACTTGTATTATATTGTAATGAGTACTGTTTATAAATAAATACTGTAATGAAAACTGTTTGTAGATAAGTATAGTGCCCATGAGTGTTAGCAGCACAGTTAACCTTTAGTCAGGGTGGAGGTGGGGCATGTTTGACAGCCTGTAGGTAGAAGCTTCTGTTGAGTCTGTTTGTCTTTGACCTGATGGACCTGTAGTGTTTACCAGAGGGGAGGGGGAAAGTCAGTGTCCAGGTTGGAGGGGTCCTTGATGATGATGCTGGCTTTCTGCAGAAGTCTGCCAGTATAAATGTCTCTGAGGGGGGCTAGTGAGGTGCCAATAACCGCTCTGCTGCCCTCACCACCTGCTGCAGTTTCCTCTTCTCCTCCACAGTGCAGCAGTTGAACCAGAGTAGCAGCAGTAGGTCAGAAGGCTCTCGATGGTGGAGCGGTAGAAGTTCATTAGCAGTCTCTGGGAGTAATTGAAGCAGCTTCCTGAGGAAGTACATCCTCTCTTATGCTTTTCCTACCTGGTGGGAAATGTTTGTGGACCTGGTAAGGTCGGCCGAGGTTGCGACTCTGAGAAACTTAAAGCTTTCTACCTCCTCTCCATCAATGCAGAGGGTGGAGCGCTCAGATCGCCTTGTTCCCTGTGGGATGCCTATGTTCAGAAAGAGGGTGGAGGAGGTGTGCTCTCCCATCCTGAGGTTTTGTCTCTCAGGAAGTCCGGTATCCAGGTGCACAGTGAGCTGCTGAGTCCTATACTGCTTAGTTTTGTAATCATTTTGTGGGGTTGGACTGTATTGAAGGCAGGGCTGAAGTCCACAAACAGCATTCTCACATATGTGTTACTAACAGTTACTACATGTAACTGTTAAATTAAACCTACATCATCTAATCTAAAAAAAAAAAAAAAGGAAAAGCTGAACTGAGCAGAGAGTCCAGACTGTGGAGAGCTAATAGGAGCAGAAAGTTTTAGGCCTGAGGAGCAGAGCTGAGGCTGCAGAGCCAGTGAAGCGGAAACATGTTCGCATGTGTTGGTTATTATGCGGTTTCCATAATCAGCATCTGCATCTCTGACAGCCCTGATGCTCGAATTCTAAGAAGCATAGCATCTTATCAGTTTGTGTTCAGACGTTGTGCGTGCAGCAGTTTCTATTTTAAACAGGTTGCTACAGCTGCCACCACAGCGACACAGTGCTTTCACTCTCACACTTTAGACTCAAGAAGTCTTTGGCTTTTGTATAGTGTTACCCCACCTGAAACAAAATACTGTTTCTCACCAGCCTCTACAGTGCAAAAAGCAATACAGTTTAAAAAGAATAAGTTTAAACAGAAAAGGTTTAAAAAGAGCAGTAAAAGAGGCAGTAATGAATTGCAACAATAGTTATGGATAAATAAATAGCATAAAATTTAAGTTCTAAAACGAACTCATGTCACATTCATTTGGGTAGATAGCAGCAGTCCTTTCACGGAAGGGGGTGGTTAAATTAGGTAGTGTGGAGTGTATTGTATGTATGTGTGTGTGTGTGTGTGTGTGTGTGTGTGTGTGTGTGTGTGTCTAGATAGGGGCAACAAAGTCCGCTTGTTGATTATACAGTGTAGCTGTGTGAATGGCTGTGTAGGTGGAGAGGGGGCACAGTCCATTTATCAGTCTCACAAAGAACCAGCATCCTGGAGGTTCTGCAGCTGATGCTCCTGTACCACCTGTAAGACAGCAGGAGTGAGAACAGATCATGAGAGGGGTGGTGGGGGTCTCTGATGATGGAGATAGCTCTGCGTATGCAGTGCTGTTTGTAGATCTCCTCCAGTGATGAGAGAGGGGCACCAGCAATCCTCCTGGCAGTCTTAACAATCCTATTAAGTTGACACTTCTTGTAGGACTTGCAGCTGCCAAACCATGCTGTAAAACTTTGTGTCAGGATGTTTTCAATGGTGCCTCTGTAGAAATTTGTGAGGTGAAGTGTGGAGAGTTCTGTTTTTCTGAGTCTCCTGAGGGAGTGGAGACGCTTTTGTGCTTTTTTGATAACTGCTGTGGTGTTAATGGAGAAGGACAGGTCATCAGCAAGGTGTACACCCTGGAACGTAACACTGCTGACCCTCTTCACAGCAGCATCATCTATGGTGAGGTCTTGGTGGTGATCTCTGCCAGCCTTCCTGAAATCGATCACCATCTCTTTTATTTTGTCCACGTTGATGATGAGATTGTGGGATCTGCACCACACTCCAAGCTGCTCCACGTCCATTCTATAGGCAGACTCGTCGTTGTCAGTGATGAGACCAATCACAGTTGTGTCGTTGGCAAACTTCACAATGTGGTTAGTGCTGAATGTGGCCGTACAGTCATGTGTAAGCAGGCTGAACAGCAGCGGGCTCAGGACACACCCCTGAGGAGAGCCTGTGCTCTCTAAGACGGTCTTTAATGTTTGGCTGCCCACCTTGACTGTCTGTTGCCGCTTTGTCAAGAAGCTGAAAACCCAGTTGCAGGTTGCCGGTTCCACACCTAATAGCATCAGCTTTTCAACCAATGATCGTGTTAAAAGCTGAGCTAAAGTTGATGAAAAGACTTCTGACGTAGGTATTTTTCCTCTCCAGGTGTGGCAGCATAACGTGGACTATGGTGGAGATAACATCCTCTGTAGATCGGTTGGTTCTGTATGTGAACTGAAGGGTCTGTTGGGAGACTGTTCGTGATGTTCTTCAAGACCAGCCGCTCGAAGCATTTACTCACAAGAAGGCAGTTTATTGGCGACACTTTTAACTCACAAGTTAGGTTAACTTTAACAATCTGCAGTTAGTTTGTGAGAGGACAGATTCATGACACACTGATTAGATGAGCTTCAGGCAAACAAATTCCCAGCATTACTTCATCTCATTGCTTAAAAATGATCTACGATCAGAAATAGAGACTCGGGACCTTCACCGAGGTTCATGCTGTTTCGGCTTCAATACTTATGGAGAAATCGCCTCGGAGTTGTCATACAGATTACTTTATTCAGTACATAAGGATCAGCGCATCTACGTAACTGTCAACTGCTAAGCTAGCACACGCACATACAGCCGGCGTACCTGTGTACTCAGGTAATTTCAAAATAAGAGTTTGAACATTACACATGCGAGGTAAGGATCCAAAAGAAAACTCAGTTCACTCACCTTTTTACAAGACTTTGTTTACACAGACGTGAGAGCTATGGTGTACCACAAGATCCTGTATTGGGACCCAGAGTTTTTGCCACAGTTGCCCCCAGACTCTGGAACTCTCTCCTTCTGAGCTTGACATCTGTGGACTCAGTGGTCTTTGGTCATCAATCAACCAAAGACCCAGACAGACTTTTAATTCTTTGTAAGCCTGATACATAGCCTTGTCGACCCCAGCTGTAAAACTCAGAAACCAGTCTTACTTGTTATCATCTATCGTCCACCTGGGCCTTACACAGAGTTTCTGTCTGATTTCTCAGACTTTATATCTGATTTAGTTCTGAGCTCAGACAAAATCATTATTGTGGGTGATTTTAACATCCATGTAGATGCTAAAGAGGACAGCCACAACTATTACAGCTAAGGGAGGATTCAGTGTTGGTTGTAGACTGCTGGGGGATTCCCATGGTGCACTGGGTGTTTCTTCTTCACTCACTATGTGTTAATAGATCTCTCTGTACTGAACCATACTTGTTATTAATCTCTGTCTCTCTTACACAGCTTGTCTTTATCCTGTCCTCCTCCTCAACCAATCACAGCAGATGGCCCCGCCCCTCCCTGAGCCTGGTTCTGTTGGAGGTTTCTTCCTGTTAAAAGGGAGTTTTTCCTTCCCACTGTCGCCAAAGTGCTTGCTCATAGGGGGTCATATGATTGTTGGGTTTTTCTCTTTATGTATTATTGTAGGGTCTACCTTACAATATAAAGTGCCTTGAGATGAATGTTTTTGTGATTTGGTATAAATAAAACTGAATTGAACTGAACTGGCTCTGTATTGCATCAGTATTATTATCTCAGTGGAAAATATTCCAGTCTGTGAACAGGAAGCAGCCACTTAGCTCCTCCTTGCAGTTATCAGATAGACCCTGGCCATCTTAGAGAGAGATTTACTACTTTGCACTGCAGACCTGAAGGCAGGAAAAGCTGGCTGATGTTATGGTCTGATGTAGAAAGTGGTGGTCACAGACACAGATTCCTCCTCTCAGTGTTCCTGAGTTATCCGTATCGCATTTTAGAGGCCGATTGAGCCAGGCAACAATCATGAGAGTGACTGACAGTATTCATTACAGACGCTGACAATGAATTATAGAGGAATTATGGTGGTGTGTAGCTGTGGTTCTCATAATGAATATGATTTGGGGCGATCGTGGCTCAAGAGTTGGCAGTTCGTCTTATAATCGGAAGGATGCTGGTTCGAGCCCCGGCTCGGACAGTCTTGGTTGTTGTGTGCTTAGGCAAGACACTTCACCTACCACCTACTGGTGTTGGCCAGAGGGGCCGATGGCGCGATAGGGCAGCCTCGCTTCTGTCAGTCTGTTGGCTCCACCAGTGTGTGAATGAATAGTGCAATTATAAAGCGCTTTGAGGGTCTTGATAAATGCAATCTATTATTTTTATTGCTTTTGGATTGCACCTTTGGATTTCTCTGTCAGACTCCTTCATGATTACAAACCTGCTGCTGATTTTAAATCATCATTTCACTTCAGAGTCTGTGAAAATACTCCTTTTGGTCCCACTCTTCTTTTATGCTTTCTGATTGTTGGGAAGGTGAATCTCCCCAAAGCCTCCTCCTGAGGTCATTTATGCTCTGCTCCAGTCGTTCACATGTGTTTCTCCTTCCTGTGCAGCAGAGGGAGATCTTTCCCTTTAGTCACTTTACAGATTTACATGTTTACAATCAGAACATGGTTAATAAGTTGATTAAATATGAAATTTGGGCCTAAATTAAAATGATTACATGTGAACCTGTTGGAGAGCAGCTGTGATGGTGATTCCTGGATCTTTACAAACAAAGCTGGAAAGGAAACGATCAGCTGATTGATCCAAAACAATCAGCAGTAACTTGTTTTTAAATGAAAATATGAGGAATAACAATCGCCTGTTTACATGTCTGCAATTTATACAGACTTTAAGTACTTTGTCTGCTCTCAAACTGCAGTAGTTTTGCTACAGTGAGGGGTCTTAGTGCGAGTGTTAGTCCTGCAGTTCCTCAGTTAATCCTGAGGAGGCAGCAGAGAGACAGAAATCCTCCTGAGTGGAGCCCTTCGTTTGCACTCCCATACACACACACACACACAC
>NW_024583244.1:23623-28844 GCF_018398535.1 Haplochromis burtoni | reverse complement strand
GTTGGAGGTTTCTTCCTGTTAAAAGGGAGTTTTTCCTTCCCACTGTCGCCAAAGTGCTTGCTCATAGGGGGTCATATGATTGTTGGGTTTTTTCTCTGTACAGTATGTATTATTGTACAATCTACTGTACAATATAAAGCACCTTGAGGCTACCATTGTTGTGATTTGGCGCTATATAATTGAAATTTGAATTGAGTTGAACTCCTTCAGTCTCAGTTGACTGCAGGTTTCCAACCTTATAAACAGTAATGACTGACACCAGCAGCACTGACTAACAACAGGCTGTGAGGTCAGTTTATGATCATTAATATGCAAAAGGACCATTGACCACTGATCAAAGATCATTGATCAAAGACCACTGATCAGTGGCCATGAGTACCATTCACAGAGAGTTGGGGAATGGCTGCAATCACAGCACTCCTCAAACCAGCGTTCCTCCCTATCCAGGATGTGTACATCCTCATCATTGAAACTGTCCACTGGCCTGTAGGTGTAAATAGACTGAAGAGCCCTGGCCTGACAAGGTAGCTCTTCTGTTTTGTGCCTTCCGCACAACACTGTTTGGTTTCCCCAATGTATAAATCATGGCAATCCTCCTGGCACTTTACAGTTTTTCACTGCCAAGCTGGCTCCCAAATGGCAAGGACCGGGTGGTGCAGCAGGTTGGTCCAGTAGTTTTGGAGGATTTGGGGGAGGATATGATAGTCCATGTCTCAAAACTAACACCTTGTTATCCCACAGCCACACAACTGGAGGAGCAACAACAACACCATTTGAAAGAAATATTCGAGGAGGAAACTGTGGATGAGAACTTTTTGGGCTTTCCAGACACCAGCACTAATACTTTGCTAACATCTGGGTATCCCGAGGAACGTAACAGCAAAACAGGCGGGGAGGATCAAAACAAAAACTTGCTGACATTTGTAACCAATGATGAAGAGGAGGACACATCACAGCACAAAGAACTAATATGAAATGATAAAAAATAATAATATTACTCAGGCTAGAAGTCGCTTTTCCTTAGGGGAGGAGTGTGGCGATCACCAGATCCAAGTCCTGTCAGCAGCTGATGTGGTTGATTGTTGGTTTGGTGCTGCATGGTACTTTTAGTTTAATGAGCTAGACTGGCATGAACAGGAGGGGGTTAGGGTTTTTTCCTTTATAAATGAACTGTGTTAACTGATCATTCATGAAAGGTCAAACCACAGGTGAAGGTGCAGGTAAGGATCACCTGCAGGACACTGCTGAGCTTCAACACTCATGTTCTCCCCAAAGGAAGTAAACAGCTAGAAGACAGAGGGGTGCGCTTGATTTACAACACTGTTGCTCTGACACCGTCCACCTTTACTCTGACAGGAGCACTGTACGTCAGCTGTATTCAGTCCGACTGAAACATGTTCTCACATTGCTCTCATTTCTACATGCGTGGAAGCTGCTTACAGCGAGCTAGTCTGACGCTCGCCGTCTTCCTGTCTGTCCGTCCCGCTCCGTTTGTTCGCCCTCATCTCATCACAGAAACAAAGCTGAGAGTTTCAGAGGGATCACACGCTGTCGGGCATTCTTCTTCTTCGCCTCGACAGGAAATGACACAAACACACACACACACCTCCAGGGATCTCTCTCTCTTACACACACACACACACACACACACAGTCTTTCCATCACATTCCACACCCTCTTTCTTTGTGTGTGTGTGTGTGTGTGTGTGTGTGCACGCTGGTAGAGTGATGAGAGAGAGAAGAAAACGCTGCCTGAGGGTACACACACTCTGCCTTGTGTGTATGTGTGTAGCAGGTGTAATTAATCATAATGTTCAGTGATCGATCGCCTGCCCTCTTTATTCTCCGGTCCTCTGATCAATAACTGTTAATGGTCCTCTCCTAAAACTTGTACAGGAGTTTTAACCCTTTACAGACAAACCCAAACTAAAGTCTAATTTCAAAGTGCACACCTGTGTCAGTGTCCAATCAATAATCAATAAAGATCACACTGATCTCAGCCCAAAGTAATCAACTAAACCAGGTGTGTCCCGCCCACACACAGGTGACCCAGCTGGTCTTGATAGATAATGTCCCCGTTCATAACACCACCTGGTTCAAGGCTTAAAGTCTACATGATTAGGGGTGTGGCCTTTACTTTCTAAGTAAATATATTTCTAAAGGTGCTCCTGACATGAAACGTTGGTAACGGGCCATCAAACCACCGATGATCTTATCTGTAAGCTCCACACAAGATGTCACTTATGGAAGCTGCAGAAAGACTTGAATCAGAAAAGCTCTAAGTAATGCACTGGTATGTATCCACGCTCACCACAAAAGACTGCAGAGCATCCAAGAAGGCAGAGCTCGAGTTTGATTGGATGATACTGATCAGCAGGTATCTGTGACTGTGTGATGCTACCATTCACTCTGAAGGCGGCTAAATGTTACCAAACCATCCCCCGACCTGCCCAACAAATACAGGAGGACTGTAACGTAGATACCCCCTCGTGTGTTTAATAAAGTCACACAGTGGGAGCTGTAGCCCACAGGCCTGCTGATATGATGGAGGCGGGTATAGAGATTGAAAATGTGACGTCATTCAGGGGTAAAACCACAAAGGATTCTGGGAACTCATGGCAAGAGGTACTAGTGCTCGAAGGCTTTCAATTGAAATCAGTTACACAGCGATAAAAAGAAACACAAAAAATGACAATAAGCTGTTGTATTATTAACTGCAATAGCCGGTCGCATGACAGCCACGGGAAGCCGACGGGTAAAGAGATCGTTGTTATCGGATTACGTCGTTGAAGAGAAATAGTTCGAGCCGTGTTTCCGAAGTAACAAAGAGGCGACTGGATTGCAGCCATTCAAAGAGCAAATATAACGTCCCAGAACCCTCCAGCTCACAGGTTAGTCTGCTCCAAGCATTTACACGAAGGTCAGTCTGCTGTTGTAGTTAATGCGTCATTTTTCTTAACTTAATTGGTGATATAGGTTACAAGCAAGTCTGGCGCTGAACAGAAATTGTCGCGCTATGCTCCTTTGTTTATTGTGCATAAATAATGAATTGTCCTGACACAATATTGCGTTTCGCTTCTGTTATTATGGTACATTGACAAAAACATATACTTGTATTCACAGGATAAAACAGGTTTTTTTGTATCACTAATTGCCCAGTACGATTACAGCGTACAGTATTATTGTCACTGCTACATTCCTGTAACGCGTCCCAGAAATTATTTCCACTACTAATTAATTACCGTTGAGCTCAAAGGTCCTATTAATAAACGGTTAACGAATGTGTATTTATGACGACGATTTGTGAGACTGGTAAACTTTGTTTGTACGATGGTCTTTCTTTCGGTGCATTTCAAGGTCCTGCACCCATCCATCGGTAAACTGTACCTGGGCTTGTTGCAGTGACCTGAAGTTACTAAACTTCATGAGTGTATGCACTCACTCCAAGAACCGTATGATTATAAATCTGAGCGTGGTGAAAGTTGGGGAGCACGCTAACGTCTTTTGTCCACTCTGTGCTCGTAAGGGTCTAACCCTTTGACTCCTTTGATTTTTTCCTCGTATCTTTCCTTTGACTTTTCATCAAGTCTGTCTTTGTACGGACCGGCATTGTTCTCCTTCATTTTGTACATAACTTTTTGGGGGGGCAAAGAAAAAGCAAGAAGGTACCGGAACCGGAAAGGTTTTGCAGTGCTGCAAATGCAAACATTTGATGCGGTACTTGGATTGTTTTGCCACTAGTACCCGGCATGCAATGCGCAAAAGACATGTTGTCTGTCAATCTCTATTTAGACTCGGGTTCAGCTTATCAATGGTGAGACAGTGAGTTTATTCTAAAAACAGAGAAGAAGAAAAACTACAAACCCGCCAATCAGAGCACAGGACAGAAGAAAAAGTGAAGAATTAAAAAAGAAAAGCGATGAAGAATCTGAGACAAAAGATCAATGAACCATTTAAAAGACAGAGAAAAGGAGAAAGAAGAAAACTGAGTTTAACCAAACAATAAATAAATAACTGAGATAAGGTGAGAAACATCCCGACGACGGGACAGAAATAGAGCAACTGTTGCAGTTCAGTGAATAACGAGCAAAAACAGGAAGACAGAAACTGAGACGACCTCACGTCACTCGCCGTTTCATGTTCTATCTGACTGATAAGAAACCATCAAACACAGGAGACAGACAGAAGGAGCAAGGATTTCTGCTAAAGAAAGAGAAAATGACACAAGGCGAGGAAACATTCGAAGAATCCGGAGGAGAAACAGCTGGAGGAGGCCGGCAGTCCTCCCTCCCACACTCGGGCTCTGAGCTCCGCCCGCGGGAGCAGCCGGACTCCTTCGGACTCCGCAGAGATCTGATAACATTTCGCTGATCTGCTGGTGGGCCGGATTAGACCCCTGCTGCTGCTCTAATCCAGCCTAATCTGTCAGCAGCCAGCCAATCACACACAGCGAGGGCTGGCGCTGCGCCTGGGTGGAGCCACCCTCGCCCTCCTCTCCCTCTCTCTCTGAAGTATGCGAGGCTGAATGAAGCCATCTGGTACAGATTAGGAAAATGACTCGTTTGTGGTTTTGTCTCTAAAGCTCCTTCAGCCTCCTCCTCCGAGTTTTTATTAACGACTCAGACTGAAAGACTTTATTTAACTCTTTGATCCTCGAATGTGAGAGCAGCTCAAAGTGAACAAACTTTATTTAAACCAGGAGACATGACAAAAACCTTCTCAGAGCAGCAAGGCGAGCTACATGAGGCCACCTGAGACTGTTCCTAATAAAGAGGACACGGCTTGGTCCTGGTTGATGACTCAGCACGGCCGACTGCTGTGAGCTGGGCACCGTGCTGAGGCGCAGGGCCGGGAGGCGAGGCGCAGGGCCGGGAGGTAAAGCTTGACGTTTATCCTCGAGGCCAACGAGCTTCCATTGAACTGTCTCCTCAGCGTTGGGGAGACGAGGAGCTCCGGGTAGAGCTCTACACCAATGAAAGGAGCAGCTGAGGTGATTCAGTGTCGCTGCTTGGACACTGCTAGGGTAATAGACAGGTTTCTGATGAGGCTCCCACACAAACACAAAGCACAGGATGAAGCATTGCCACATATGCTTCCAAGCCCCAGACTAGAAAATATGATGAAGCATATCTTGCCTTTAGCTTCACCTGGTAGGTATCCCGACAGAATACAGTGGGGCAAAAAAGTATTTAGTCAGCCACCGATTGTGCAAGTTCCCCCAC
>NW_024583244.1:21147-22661 GCF_018398535.1 Haplochromis burtoni | reverse complement strand
CCTCTGGTGCAAATTACTGACCTCTGTCATCATTTTAGGTGGGGGAACTTGCACAATCGGTGGCTGACTAAATACTTTTTTGCCCCACTGTATGTTTCCCCTGCGTCGGCAGCACGCGCTGGGCTCTCCAGATCACAGGATCCCACATTCTTGATTTGAGTTCACAAACACTTATAATGAAATTTTGGCAATGTTAGCTCTTTATACAGTAAAGTTACAGCGGGATACAAATAACATCAGGCTGATCCTGCCACAGGTTGTTTCCCTGGTTTAAATCACAGACAAACAGCATCCCACAGCTGTTTATGTTTTTGGACCCATTTTGCACAGAGAGGCATTTTTTGACAAATGTATTGTGTTGAATATTCTTACGAAGTGAAAAGAAGAAAGAAAAAAAACTATAGGTAAAACAATTACCGGATAAAGGTGGTTTATTTTATTGCAACCTGTAACTTATTGCAGTTTACTTTTCTGTGTTTAATTGTTTACTGCAGTGGAGTTTAAATATGGGTAAAACAAAGGGGCCTAGCACCAACACTTCACTGGAGCTGAAACAAGTTTAACTGTGAGTTTGATTTTAGGGATGAAGCAGTGATTGGATCAGGAAACGGAGGGATGTCAGCCTCAATGAGCATCCCGCCCTAGCAAAGGAAATCTGTGTGTGCTGGACGAGGGGGAAAAGCAGGAGGGCCTCGACAAAAAAACAAAAACAAAGAAGAAGAAACAGTGAGACACGGGAGAGCTGAACAGACCACGTGAAAAAAAACCTGATCTTCATTTTTCAACTTTGTTGTGTTTCTGGATGATCATGTGATCTGAGACTGCAGAGAGGATCTGAAACCTTCTGACTGTCTCTCTCACACACACACACACACACACACACACACACACACACACACACACACACACACACACACACACACAGAGTCTGTTGTTCGGTAGTACCACTGCTGAGTGATCAGAGGAATGTTAAGTACGCTGCAGCTTCAGGAGATTTTCTCTCAGACTGACTGCAGGATCAGCGAGCGGCTGAGTCACGCTTCACATGTGTGTCAGCACAAACACACAAACACAACAAAAGCAACAAAACTCAAAGACATTAAAGGAACCACAGCTTGAACCAACCAAGTTTTAATCTGGACATTTATTCCAGAGTCCAGGTTATCTAAAAGCTCAAGATCAGACCACACATGATAACAGCATAGGGCTGGGTGATATGACCCAAAATTCATATCTCGATTATTTTTTAGCTGAGTGGCAATATAAGATATATATCTCGATATTTTTTAAAGCCATAAGTTAAGAACAAAAAGAGAGTTCTTAGTCACACTGTGTCCCAGATGTCACACAGGCATTTTTATTTACATACAGCGTAGATTTACATGAAGAAATTACTCAAAAATAAATTATCAGCATTTATTAAATAATAATGCTTCATAAATAAAAGAAAACAATGTTGTTTTTGTGCATAACAAAAAGCTCATAATTGTGCAGTCAAAATGTAAACTAACAGA
>NW_024583244.1:18744-20466 GCF_018398535.1 Haplochromis burtoni | reverse complement strand
GATATTGTCACATCTTATATCTCGTATGAAAATATATCGATATTTTTTAAAAACTCGATATATCGCCCAGCCCTATAACAGCATCAGATTTATACTGCTGCATTGTTCTAGCCAAGCTTTTATTATGAAACCTGACATTTTATTTTGAAAAACAGACAGTGAGCTGCACATGTAAAACAACACAACAGCTGGAGGAGCAGACAAAGCTCAGCAACACACACCTTAACATGGGGGGTGGGTGTAGGTGGGATTAAAATCACGCTGGTCGTCATCATTAATGTCACATGATGGATGAAAATGGGACTTTTTCCCTTCATCTCTCACTGACCCAGATCAATCGTGGACCTTTGGACTACTACCTCTGATGCTGCCGTTCACCTAAAGCTTTAGTTCTGGGACTCTTTAAGCTTTGTACTTCATCCACCTGAACCCTGATGAATCTCAGGACTGTTTCACTGAGGTCATCGGTCACTGCATCACATCATCTGAGAGTCTTTGTTTCAGCTTGTGAACTCTCGTGTCTTTATGGTGATCTAGACTTTCACAGGTTGATCTCTTTCTACACATCAAACTGGTACGTTTCATAATAGAATAGAATAGAATCGCCCTTTAGAATGAGAATAAAGAGCTATTCTATTCGATACAGACTCCTTTAGGGTATCTGCAAGCCACTTTGCAACCCACCTGACAGCACAGAGTGTGGAGGTCACAGATCCTCAGAACAAAGTCTAATGCTGTCCTGCTTCCATCTATCTCTGCTTTATTTAAAAAATGAAACGTTTTCATAGTTTGTTTTTTCTCTGATTGTTTTTTGTTTCATGGGGTTCATAACGACGCTCATGCGTACGCTTGCTGGGATATGTACACAGTGTAGGGATTAGCTCACACTGTTGTTAAAATGCTAGTTTGATATGTTTTGCAGGCTTTAGCGTCTCTTCTGTTAGCCTCTTTGATTGATTTGCTGACGTGAAACAGACAGCTTTACCGATGCTGTTTGTTTCACGTCACAGATGTTTGACCACAGTACAGCAACACCATACATGGAAACACTGCAAGACTGCGATTGCTGTTAAACCTTTGAGTTTAATAACGAATCAGATCGCTGATGGGAGACAGAACACGAAGCATTGCTGTCCAGAGTCAGATTATCTAACGTACAGTAAAATAACATGCTTTAACTGGAGACTGAGCAGTGAGGCTGGACTCACACTGGGAGATCCATGCTGTGAGACATTCACGACTCACCCCCCTCTCCCGTCCTAATGGCCCTTACAGCTCATCTGCGACCGCCAGGACGGAAACCGGCTGGTGTTTCCTGCAGAGGTGACCCCTTCGTCAGGATCAGGCTCGCCCTCACGCTTCCTTCTCAGGAAGCAGCCGTTTCTTCCTGTCTTTGTCTGCCAACCACACGCATGCGCCTGTCTTCCCATCAGTGCGAGGACCCTTGGTCACACACTGACCCTCACAGGGCCCTCTGTGAGCTCCCCCACACACACCCCAGACACTCACACCAATTATCAGAGTGTAACCAGCCCTGCCTAATGTGTATGCTATTAGCCTCGGAGTTAACCGTTAGCATGTAGTGATGCTAACACCCCACCGAACAAAACCCTGAGACCTGATTGGATGAGACAGGACAGGCTGGGGCGGCAAGACGCGCTCCCAGCAGGCCCCGAGGCTGTCTCACACACACACACACACACACACACACACACACACACA
>NW_024583244.1:15538-18094 GCF_018398535.1 Haplochromis burtoni | reverse complement strand
GTGTGTGTGTGTGTGTGTGTGTGTGTGTGTGTGTGTGTGTGAGTGTGTGAGAGTGTGTGAGTGTGTGTGTGTGTGTATCACTGCTATCTGGCTGTACTCGAGGCTGTCTATATGACGACGGTATTAGAATAATATGCTAATTACTAATAATTACTCTGTAAAACACACACACACACATACAGATTCTCCCCCTGTTCCGCTTCCTTCATCTTCTGCTTCCTGCATTTCTTCCTCCCTCCAGGTTGTAACTCTTCCCGGCGAGGATGAAGAGGAGGAGGAAGAGGAGGGCAGCTGCTGGACCCGGACTGATCCAGACCTGAAGTAGGTTCCTGAAGGATCACACGGACAACCGAGCAGCCAAGAGCTCTCAGAGAGGTCAGAGGTCAAGTGGCGGCCCTGCCACACCAGTCAAACAGGCGCTGGTTACTGAACAAACCCAGAGGAAACCGGAAGCAGAACCTCTGTATGTGTCAGCACGTATGCATGGAAGGCGAATCACAAAGAGACGTGAACTTTCCAGTGAGAGTGAAAATGCAGACAGGCAGAGTTACTCCTCCAGGGTCCACCTGTGTGTTGTGTTTGGGTCTGCAGGGGCTCCTCGAACTCCTACAGGCTGACGTGAACCTGCTCCATTTCACTCATCAGTCAAGATAAACACGTCTTTATCCTGGTTATGACACGTTTCCTGGACACGCTGGAGAGATTATATCTCTCGGCTGGCCTGGGAACGCCTTGGTATTCCCCCGGACAAGCTGGAGGAGGTGGCTGGGGAGAGGGAGGTCTGGACCTCTTTGCTTAGGCTGCTACCCCCGCGACCCGACCTCGGATAAGCGGATGAAGATGGATGGATGGATGGATGACACGTTTCCTTTTTACTAACACAGCCGGGCTCCATTAGAGGAAATACCAGCCATACATGTGGCTACTGCTGCTTTTGAAGGTCTGTAGGACAAAGCTGCCTGATCCCACCAGACCCCTGGACCATGGTCCACCAGAGTGGAGATGTTTGTCCACACAGCACAGCAGCAGCTCCTAGCAGCTGTCAGCAGGGGGAGGAGCAACCAGACTGCAGAGCTCACAGAGCTGTGATGAATGCTACACACCAAAGTGGGCCAACGTTCCTCCACAGTGACATGACACACTGACACACAGGAAACCATCACTGCCACTTCCTGCTGCTCAGCGAGGCTCTGCCAGCTCGTGGGTCGGACCCTCAGCACCGAACTGTAGGTCCCTCAGTTCAGACTGCACAGTAGTGATTATTATTATTAATACTGCGACGGTCTGCAGTGAGTGTGTGTGTGCGCAGCGATGGCCAGCGGAGGGTTGAGTGTTTCCGTGTGTCCGCTGTCTTTCCTCATCAGTCATACCGTTCACTCTGGAGCCAGAGGACAGCTGCTGTCACTCAGTCTTCATGTCCTCTATGAACTACATCAGATCTGTCACCGCCAGTCACTGCGAGTCACAGCAAGTCACAGCGGCACGTCCACGCCCGCCCAACGCTCTGCACAAAACTGAAGCACCCAGCCCACCTGTCTCTGCTTAGTGACACTCGCCACAAATTCTCACACATGCTCTCAAAACCAACAAGGACTCCAAACACAAAAACTGATCCAGAACTTTGGACTTTCTGGACCACAATGAAACTGAGAGAAGATCCTGCTTCATCTCGCAGCCAGTCTGAGAGGGTCCGTCTGGACCGAAGCAGCATTCAGGTGTCCCTGAGCCTGAAAAATAATCAAGGTATTAAAATGTGAGCGATAACGTCACAAATGCGCAATGATTACATATCTGAAGGCTGCAGGTGACCTGACCAAGCTCCGCCCTGGGACAGCTGGGCAGCAGCTCAGTCACCTACAAGCTTCACTGCAATAAGCAGGTGGATGGACGGACAGACAGAGTTCTCCTGGGGTGTCCGACAGCGCTTTGTTCTGGTGTTTGTGGATTTCTTTTGAGGCTGTGGGTCGCCACAGAGACATGTGCAAACGAGGGTTTCAGTTAAAAATCCAGATAAGAGAGATTAGAACAGCAGATTAGAACATTTCATAACCCAGAAACATGGAAGATTAAGGTCCAGATTAAAGTGCATCCCAAGAAGGAACGAAGGGATTCCTTATTGGTCCGTGTTTCCTCACGTCTTTGTCTCTCTTGTCTGACCTCAGCTGTCCTGGTTATCCTTCACCCTGTAACACCCTGAACCAGCCCCCATCCTCACACCCTTCCTCCCCCCAGCACACAGAAGGTCATCTCCAGCCTTCAGCAGGGGGGTGGGAGGAGGGGGGGGGGTTACCGTTCCGCCTGGCGGAGGCAGAAAAGGTCTCGTCCCCCAGGAACCACACAACGGATGGACGCAGCGCACAGCCGGGCGCATCAACACAGCGCATCAGTGTCGGTAGTCAGAGAGCTGCTGTGATTGGTCGACTGATGGATGACCTCACGCTGGTTTAAGTGTGACTGAATAAACATGTCTGTGAAGGTTCTCAGTCATTCAGGTCATCGTAGCCAAAGGAGCTTGCAAAGAAAAGCGTCTGGACTTCTTTAAGTTACTTGAAGACG
>NW_024583244.1:11742-13781 GCF_018398535.1 Haplochromis burtoni | reverse complement strand
TACTACTACTACTAGTAGTACTACCACCAGGCACTTCCATCGCCTGGATGTGCCTGCAGCTCCCTGACGGCGCTGGGACTTTAATGTAACTGTGCTGCAAGGCAGGCCTGGGGGGCACTCAGACATGGGCCTCCACCTGTGAGGCTGATCCTGGGTCAGCCTGTCTCTCCATTCTTTCTGCTGCTCATAGTTTGGTGCAGCATCAGAGGCAGACGGAGGAGTTAGCGAAGAACTCCTGAAGCGTTTGTTTGTCCTCAGACTGATTATCAGGACTAAAGAGCATTTTTAGAAATGAAGCTGTGAGCTCATTACTCTGATTTCATGAAACTCATAACGACACGCAGGCTGGACTAATGAGCTGTTCACTGCCCTCACAGCGAATTTAATAACACTCTGAAAACATTTTATTCTCATCCTCTGCACATGCACAAAATATACAGCCTGCATTATACCACCAAATATATGAACACTTACATGGTCTGATTCTTGTGTAGCACTTTCTGACTGACACACACACCATGGTGGATGCACCAGAGAGCAACGGGGGAGCCAGAGATTGAACCACCGACCATCCAATCAGCAGATGATGTTCTGCTCTACCACCTGAGCCACAGGTGTATATTCAGTCAGAGAAGCTGTCAGCAGTGTTGGTGCTGATTCGCTGTCCTTCCTCTGTGTTTGAAGGTTTTGGACATTTGAGCGTCTCACTCAGGTTTGAAGGAGGTGACACGTCCTTCAGCTGGTGACAAATTTAAAGAAAATGAGTGTTTGCAGTAACTGTAGAGGAGTCGAGGAGCCTCAGGCTAGCTGCTGCTTCAGGTCAAAGTGTGTGGATGTGCAGACGACGCTCTTCTGTTTCAGACGTCAGAGAAGCGAAAGCTGACCCATCGCGTTGGTTCTGTGAGGAAGTGCTCACGACAGCTGCGTTTCACTCGGTTTCCTCGTTTTGGAGAAGAAACTGAAGGTTTTCTGTTTATTGGTCTGCGATGTGACATCACGCAGAGCAGGCGTCACCTTGGCTCATTTCTAATAACCCTGGAGTCGTCTGTCTGTCCTTAATGACTAAAATAAAAACAAGAATCTCACTTTTTTGACTTAACTTTTTACTGTAAAGCAGCTTCATGGTGTGTGTCACGTGCCCTGCATGTCAGAAAGACAAGCAAGCTCCCAAAAGCTGTTCTGACTACAAAGTGATATTTGCTGCGTTGTCAGGACTGATGACGAGGCTCAGGCACAGGAAGAGGAAGGTGAGGAGGACGAGGGGAAGAGCGTCAGGTCAGCTGCTCACGCCGACATCCTGTGGCCGATATCTGCTGTGAATATTTCTTCTGTTTGAACTTCATGCTCTGCCTCTTTAGTCCCTGTTTTTGTGCTGATTGTGGTTGCTTCACACACACACACGCGCACACACACGCACACACACACACACACACACACACACACACACACACACACACACACACACACATTCATTTAATCCCCAAAACTTTGATGGTTTCCCACAGAAACAAAGAATCAGGTCACATCAAAGCGCTTTCACCTACAAACGAGTAAGACGATCACAGAGCTCTAATCTCTCTCTCTCTCTGCATGTCTTTAACCTTGCTCAGCCTCGACCGGTCCCAGAGGTGAGTCTTGGTTTCCTGCGGTTACGCTCTGACACACATACAGCCAATCATTAATCAGAGTCTGGTAGCACATTAAGAGTCTGAAGCCGCCCGAGGACACCGGTGCTCGCTCTGACCCAAAAACTCGTCCTCGGCACAAAGACGCTTCCGACAGCAGCGGGTCGGCTCACGCCGGGCGGGCTCAGCTGCCGCCTGCCAGCGGCGCCCAACTTTACGACACAAGCGAAGACACCTTGCTAAAAGTGATTTCACAAAATCTTCCTGTGGTGCCTTCACTGACTGTGTGAAAACCATGTGGATCTGAGCGGCTGCCGGTCTTAGCTTCCTGCTCAGAGCAGTAACAGTAAGGATGGGTACCGGTGTCCGGTGCCATGATGGCACCGGTTCTGACATAAACGGTAGTAACCAGAC
>NW_024583244.1:2500-10806 GCF_018398535.1 Haplochromis burtoni | reverse complement strand
GATAAAACCTAAACGATACCCATCCCTAAGTAACAGTGAGCCTTTATAACCCCCGTCATGGCGTGGTGGAGCAGTGGTTAGTGCTGCCATGAAACGAGGTCCCAGTTTCAAACCCCACACGGCGTCTGCGTGTCCCGTTTGGCTGCAGTTGTGTCATAGACTAACGCCTGTCTCCTTCTTTGAAACGCTCCTTTAGGGCCGTTGTTCTCTTTTTCTCCAAAGGTTTCAGATTTACTATTAAACTGGCGCCATTATAAGCATGGTGAAGCCACAGGACATATTCAGCCAATCAGACGCCGCCATCGCTGTGAAATCAGCGTCAAACAACCATCAGGTAAACTGGAGGAGCAAAACGCTCCAACCACTTCATGTTATGATTTTCTTCTTTTGGATATACTTCACCTCGCTTCAGTTAGGAAAACCAACAATTCAACCCAGCCCACACACACACGCATGCACGCACACACACAGGCTGCATATGAATATTTACTGTAGTAATTTAGGTTAAAGCAGCTGCTGGGCCTGAAGTCACTGTAGGGTTTAACAGCACTATAGGAAACTGTGTGTGTGCGTTTGTGTGTGCGTGTGCGCCTGTGCTATCTGTTAGCTGGCAGCACTTTCAGATCATTAACATAATGATTATGATAAGAAAGAGAAAGCGTTAAAATCTTAATAAAATATTTATTCTGCCTTCCTCTCATCTCACCGTCGGCACACACACACACACACACACACACACACACACACACACACACACACACACACACACACACACTTGTATTAAAGGAGGAGTTGGGTTCTTACTTATGAGTGTAGATATGAATGTGATATTCAGCTGTCAGAAAACATGAAATATAAAAACGAGTCCCATGGCTCCGGCTGCACCTGAATGCGGCTCAGGTAGGACAGTCAGAGTGCGGCGCTCATTGATCGTTGTTACAGAATTATTGATTTATTAGAATCTTTTTCTGTTTGCTGTAAAAACCAAGCAGTCAGTCTGAGGGTCTGCACGCGCTCAGTGAGCACCAACAGATGAGCTTAAAGTCGCGCTGAGCAGGCAGGAAGCATCTTAACACACACACACACACACACGCACACACACACACACACACACACACATCGTCTTCAAACAATAATCCTGTGAATATGATCAGGGATTTGGGGCACAGCACTAATCAGACTGACATCTCTGGACACGGATTAAACACACACACACACCCTCTCTCCATGCAGAGTGTGTGTGTGTGTGTGTGTGTGTGTGTGTGTGTGTGTGTGTGTGTGTGTAATCTCCTGAAGACATGCTGACTCTTCTTTATAATCTGATGTCGTAGAAATAATTTCATTAATCTGACAAACAGCAAGTCGGAGCAGGAGGCCGGAGTGCGTGCAGCTCACAGCGGGTGTATCTGGACTTTGAGCTCCATCAGCTCCACGCTTTCCTTAAACAAACACCTGTCGCTTATTTACGTAGGTACACGTTCTCGCCCCAGTCAGCTCCGTCAGCTCCGTCAGTGGCCTTCTGCTGCCTGCCTGACCCACAGACATGTTTCCCTGTGAGAGCTGTGAGAAGTTTTATAAGCTGAACCCACCCATAAGCAGCTGACGCCCACTCTGACAGCAGGGTCACATGACTCCTCCAGGCGCCACACACGTCTGAATCAGGGAAACCGGAACAGGAACCAGAACCAGATGTGAAAAAGTCACTCATAAAATCAATACCCTGATCTGGCTTACAAGCCGAGAGGCCCCTCCCCTCCCTGAGCCTGGTTCTGCTGGAGGTTTCTTTGGGTTAAGAGGGAGTTCTTCCTTCCTACTGTCGCCAAAGCGCGGCTGGTGGTCTAATCGTTGGGGTTTCTCAGGATCACCGCAGGGCCTCCACCCTACAGGTACATGGTGATCTGAACCAGGATTCACAGGCTGTGGGTGAGTGGGTTTACTGTCACCATGGCAAGATGTTAGGTAAACAGGTAACATTAGAGCATGGGAGGGGTGGGGTCTTTGAGGAGCGTTTCAGTTTTGTGGTTTGGCCTTCAAGCTGCTTAAATTCAGATGTGAGTGTGTTTGAGCTGCAAACCATGGCCTCAACTTCACTCTGTCCCACGCTGTGTGTGTGTCTGTGTGTGTGCATCAGGCAAAACTCCCTTTATCTCCTCCCTTTTCATCCTCACGTCTGTGATTCCAGAAAACAGGATTTTCTCCCGTTTTCTCCTCCCTCTTCACTTTCTCGTTATCCACTGGTGTTGGTGACGTGACCTCGACCGGCGCCTCGAGCATTAGAGACCTCGCTGTCCTGCGGAGAGTTCGGGGACCGGAGAAGATGCGGATCTCGGAGACAGAGCTTAGCGCTGACACCGGCCTCCTTCTCCACAGCGTTGATCTCATCTCACACATTAAACAAAGAGAGTTTTAATCCGGCTCCTTTAATCCCCGCTGGGTTTGCAGACACAGCGTCTGAAGGCGGCGTGTTAATCTGGGGAGTGGGGGGCACAGCGGCATCTTGGCCCGCCAGGGCAGCTTTAATCCAGCGCAAACACACAAAAAGTGGTGCCTCTGCTGCCGCTGATACTTAGATGTGGATTTACAGGGAGATTAAAGCCAACAAAGATTTTTTAAAAGACTCGAACACAAACAGGAAGCTGCAGGCGGGAGATGAGGAGCAGATTCATTTATTTATTACAAAACACGAACTCTGAGCGGAATGCACAGGACACAACACAACAGCACAAAACATTCTGCACATCCTCCGTGTCCTTCACAGCCAATCACTGACGGCCAGCTCAGGGACAGGACAGGGAGCTGGGTGGGTTGCAAAGCAGCAGGCAGAGGCTGAAGAGGCCAGAACACCTTTGCCTCCTGTCTGCACTCACATGATCAACAACCGTGCAGACAGTTCACTAAAAAGCTTTTTCACTTCGCCGCATTTCTGACTGTAATCTGGAGATACAATCAAACACATCACAAACTTACCGAACTTTAAACACGCGCCGAGTCTGACTGATTGAATCGTTCCAGTGCAGTAGGGTTGGGCGATACGTAAAAATGTTCCAACCAACAATCGTAAGTCCAATAGTCAACGATGGGCTATATATTTGTGCATGACTTTTTATGAGTGGAGCCATGCAATCATTGGACTATTTGTGCGTTTACAACACAGAAAAAGGCCAAACATGGACGAACTAATTTGGGATTTCTTTGGCTTTAAACCGGATGAAAGAGGTAAACCTAAGGATGTAACCAAAGCTCGTGCAGACGTACAGCAAAGGACTGAAGTACTCTCAGGACTGAGGACACTCTGAGGACGGGGCATTTTCTTGCAGATAAAAGAGGGTGCAGTTACAACTATTATTTCTGTTGACTGCTTCTATTAGCTCCATCATTACGAGCAAACGTACTCATGGGCAAATAAAGAAAAAAATCACCCTTGTAAACACGAGGGCGATTTATTTGTCCAATCGCCCGACCCTGAAGTGAAAACTGAAAACCTGGAGAAGCTGCGTCTCTAAAGTTTCCTCCAGAGGAAGCAGCTGGTTTGTACTTCCTGGTATCCACAGATCGATCGATTAGTAATCAGACGTGCCCAGTTTGATCTTTGTGAGCTCAGAGAAGCTTTTCTGCTGCCGGCTCACAAACTGAGACGCTCGTTTAGTTGCAGAAAGGTTGGAGCGCTGTCGCCTGTTAGCCGACAGTTGTGACGGCGTGCTCGGTTTTTACCTGCTCAGGTAGAACCATCAAACACGGAGCCACAGCCCTCATCGCTCAGGGAACTCCATCGCCACACACAGCTCATTATTTCAATCAGTGCAGAGGTGAAGATCTGAGAGAGCGCACACACACAGTCACTGAGCGGCTCACTACACTAACACTATTAAAGGTGACTGTACAGCAGCTAAAAGCCTCAATTGGCTTAAGAAGCACCCTGATAGCGCACACACACACACACACACACACACACACACAGAACTAGGGGTTTCTCATGGCTTGCTGTCTGGAGCAGTTTTCAGTTTCTGCATGAAGACACAGTTTCCCTTCATCAGCGCTGAACATCTGACTCAAGTACACGAGATACTTTTATGCTACTACTGTTTACATTTCAGAATCAGAATCAGAAAGGATTTTATTGCCAAATGTTGAGCAGGCTTACAACATTAGGAAATTGCTGCGGTGCTTCAGTGCAAACATACTGTCATAAATTACGCTTAAATAGACATGAAAATAAAAATAAGAATAAAAATTAAAGTACTAAGTAGATAGATATATACATGACATATACATGAGTGCAGGTGGTGATCAGTGCCAAACATGGAATGATGCAGTGAACACAGCGTAGGGTCATGTGTTAGTGGTGGGGACAGTCATATGGTTATTGTTCATGTGTCCAACAGCAGAGGGGAAGAAACTGTTCTTATGGCGAGAGGTTCTGGTGCAAATGGACCGGAGCCTCCTGCCTGAGGGGAGCAGGTCAAACAGACTGTATCCAGGGTGAGAAGGGTCAGCTGAGATCCGAGCTGCACGCCCCAGTGTCCTGGAGGCGTACAGGTCCTGCAGAGATGGGAGTCTGCAGCCAATCACCTTCTCAGCAGAGCACACAACACGCTGCAGTCTCTGTTTACTGTATATACCAGGTCCTGTTATACAGCTGCTACTGTTAAACAGCGGATAATCTATCAGGTACTTTTGTAACAAACGTAGCAGACTTTGATCAATCGTATACAAAGATGCATGTGTAGCGTTACACAGCCACCATTCACAGAAACGGTCAGCTGATGGCGCCGTGACGGTTGGTGTGAGCGCAGCATCGTAACATTGTGACCGGAGCTAGCTGCATACTTTTACATTACTAAGAGGTCGTTTCCTCTGATCATGTGATCACATGACCCAACCTGAACACAAGAATGAAATCCACTGCATGATTTTTAAACATGCAAATAAACCGTCAGACACACAGTCAATGCTGATCACATGACAGGAAGGACGGACTGTGATTGGTCAGACGGAGCTGCCTTTGAGAAACAAAGAAGAAGAAGAGGAAGGAAGTGAAGGTCTCAGAGGTGTGAGGAGAGATAATTAACTCACTGAGGACCCTCGACACACACACACACACACACCTGAGTGCGCAGTGTGAGGTTAATCTGTGAGCTTCATTAAAACCCTGACGAGACAGAACAAAGAGCTGACTTCATCTGAACACACACAGAAACTCACACACTCAGGAGGAAAGGCTAAAGTCCTGAATCAGCGACAGTCCTGAACCTGGACACACCAGGAGTGTGTGTGTGTGTGTGTGTGTGTGTGTGTGTGTGTGTGTGTGTGTGTGTGTGTGTGTGTGTGTGTGTGTTGCTGAGTTAACAGTAGCTCTCTAATTACAGCCCGTCTCTGAGTCCAGGTGTCTCTGTGCACCTTCCACCACACTCACTCCCACATGTTTTCACTCCATGAGAACCACAGCCTACATTACCCACAGTGCACCTGGACAGACTGCTGTGAATTACCCGTAATGGACAAAAGTACTGCTTTTAAAAGGTTCAAAGATCATCAGAGTGGAGGCCACAGGAGGCTGCTTTGCAGTCAGAGACTTTTAATTTGGAAATCTCAGGACAAAGGCTCATTAACAGGATGCTAAAGAACAAAAAACAACAACACAAACTCCCACCTGAACCCAACCACCGGGCATGCTCATTAGCTGCGCTCCATCTCCGCCGTTATCAGGGCATGGCGGCCATCTTAGACTCAAACCACAGAGAGTTTCATTCACACACACACACACACACCCTGCAGCTGTCCATATGTGCAGCAGAGAGGGGCGGACAGGAGGAGAAATCAAACGCACCCTCAGGCTGCAGACAGAAGCTCCTGGTCTCCTGCAGTTTGACTCCTGAAGCTGACTCCACAGTCTTCTTCTGGACTTCCGTCCTGATCATCCCCGACTCCACCTGCTTCCATCCAGCAGTCACGGAAACCTAAACTCTGAGATTCTGGGCGCCACGTTATCGTTCATTATTTGTTGTTGTTCTGCTGCTTTTACTACAGTGAAGGATGTGAACACTTCCTGACATCTCCAGATGTTTCTGAGCCATCAGCAGAACTACAGGCAACATGTCTGCCCTCAGGGAAGACTTCTCAGGTTTTTCCCCAGTAATGGGAACCAAATCCCAGAGTTAGACCATTAAAGACCAGAGAATCAATGAGCTGTACAAGCTCTAGAAACATTCATGAAACCTCCACAAGATGGATCCGCACACTGCTGCCCAACAGCAGTCAAACAGCAGCACCGCCCACAGTGACTTGTTAAAAAGGATTTATACATCAGATATAAAGTCGTGCTGATTCAGCTGGAACTTGATTCTTTGTCCTGAAGAACTCCTGATGAGCGTTACAGTATGGGACTGATGGACACGCCCACTGACAGCAGAAGAACCGCCCCAAAACGTTGGTTCTGTTCACCTGGACGTCTTCAGTGGGAGGATCAGTCATCGACAGGTGACTCCTTCGGTTTCAGCTGACTGCAGGTTTCAGTCTTATGAACAGCAGCAGCACTGACTGCACACAGGCTGTGAGGTCAGTTTATGATCAAAGACCTCTGATCAATGAGTCTTGTTCACAGAGAGGTGGGAATGGCTGCAATCACAGCATTGTGAGATGGTGACAGATGGACCCTTAGGCCCCTCCTCCATTCAGAGATGGTCTTTCCCTTTTCACGTAAATGGCCTCCTTGACTCCACCCACAAACCAGCGTTCCTCACATCCTCATCCTTGAAAGTGTCCCACGCTGTGTCCACTGGCCTGTAGGTGTAAATAGACTGCAGAGTCCTGGCCTGACGAGGTGGCTCTTCTGTGTTGTACCATCCTCTTCGCCAGAGGTTGTTTGATTTCCCCGATTATAAATCCTGCCAATCCTCCTGCACTTAACAGCGTACACTATGTTACTCTGTTTGTGTCGGGGGACCCGATCCTTGGGGTGGACCAGTTTTTGGTGCAGCGTTTAAAAGCGACCAAGACGCAGTGTTGAATCCAATCCGAGTGCAGATCTGATGTTGAGGGGAGAGGCGTCGACATGGCGATCAAATCTGCTCTGAACAGCTTTTGTTTTTAAAAACGAAGAAGTAAACTTTAGTAAAGGAGAGACCGTCTGCTCACTGTTGCCCCCATCAGCTGAGCACAGGCACAACAGCTGACTGAAAACAACCTCACCTTCATCATCCTCACATCGACACGCTGTACTACTGCAGTACAAGTACACACATCCACAACATGTCTGCGGCTCACTGCAGAGCCTGCAGAGTCACCAGAGACATGAAAAGCCTCGAGAACACAACCACACTGTTAATCAATAATCATGGTATTGATTTATCGATGTGGCCGTGCCGACACGCGCTCTCATGGAGCTGTTTCTCTGGGCTTTGGTTCAAACGAGTCTTTGAATGCAACAGTCAGAGCAGCGACGCCGACATCAGGAAACGGGACCGAACACACAAACATGTCGTTTTTATTGAGAGACGGGCAATCGATCAATAACAGCCTGACCTTAAATCAGACAGTCCCACCGCGGCACATATTCTCTGTTCTACTGTCCTGCTTCTACTGGACTCTATTTTCAATTCTACTCTGCTGCAACATAATCACTGCGTTAGAAATATGATCAATATTTAAACCTGTGACTTTTATTCCCACAACTGTTCAATGAGTCAGAATTCAAACAGACTTTTGTATGGGAGGAGAATCAATCCTGGTTTCTACTAATTCTACTGTGTGACTCTTCACCTGCAGAAAAACACTGAGAAAACACTCCAAATATAATCAATATGATCAATACGGTCAAATGTGGCTGCGTGAGTTCTACTTCACATGAATTCAAAGGGATTCATCTCAGCTCTGTGCTGCGACCTCACTGATTCTACTGCAAACATCTGCTGTGTTCTATTGTGGGTTCTACTCTGGGTTCTGCAGCAGAGCGTCCAGCCGATCAGATCAATACCATCAATCACAAATCTATTTGTGTAATGACGGACTTCAGCCTGTCCTGCTTCACACGCAGTCAGCCTGCTCTTGTGTCTGTTTCTACTCTGTTCTATTGATAGATTCTACTGTTGGAGAAGCAGGACTGTGACATCATCAGAGCCGATTATGTTTCCGATCATCTGATCGATCAGTCGGTTAGTTTGGGTTCATAAAACAACACCGGGCAGAATGTGAACGCACTTCGGTTAGAAAGCTGGACTCTACCGAGGTCTACTGCCGCCACGTGACAGAATAAAGCGACTTAGCTGGTTCTGGTTCCGACAGAAAACTCGGACAGAAAACCACGAAGA
>NW_024583243.1:114934-128663 GCF_018398535.1 Haplochromis burtoni | reverse complement strand
GGCTGTGCTTCACTCCAGGAAGAGGAGCAGTTAGAGAGTGAAACTGTGTGTTTAACCCTTTTTATTTACTGCTCACATCAACTTAATCTTGTTAACACTTTCTTCTATATAAATAAATCACACTTTGTGTGTTTTTCTTTCTGTGATTTGAGATCATCACATATTTATTTCATAATTTTTACATGTTATACGCACAAAAGAGCACTTTTTAAATGTTCAATGTTCAGCTGGAATTGAATGTGAAACTTTGGTTATGATCTCAAATCACAGAAAGACACAAAGTTCTGCTCTCTAGGTGAACCAATCCTTGTCCACCTTCCTCTTGGGCAAAAAAAAAGTACTGCCTGGAGTACCCAGTGTTGATTGTCCCAAAAGAAATAAACCAACAAAACTTGAAGGTCATGTATCACACCAGGAGGGGGTTCTATATAAGCTAATCGATGCCATAAACAGAAGTGGCCAAGTTATTTATAATCAATACTCTCCCTCTATATGACATTTGGGGCAACAGCCACCTCCACTTTTCCAGTTTTCCCCCAACTTCCTCCACCACCCCTTCCCAGTTCTTACATTCTGTAGCCTCATCTCCCACGTACACACCCAGATACTTCAACCCTCCCCTTTACCACTTCAGCTCACCTGGAAGTCGTGGGAGCCCAGTCAGCCAATCACCCACCGCCAGAGCCTCACTCTTAGCCCAATTCACCTGTGCAGCTAAAAATCTGCAAAAGTTCCCAACAATTATTCCCAACTTATTCACATCTTGGTGACTCCTAACAAATACAATAATATCATCAGCATATGCAGACAAACTAAAAGACATATTGACATCAGATAAAACCAACCCAGTAATGGATGACCTCACATTGTGCAACACTGGTTTGATAGACAGAGCACATAACATACCCGACAGTGGACAGCCCAGCCTAATGCCTCTAGTTACTTTAAAAGGTTTACACAAATGACCATTTCTTTTCAGTACACTTTCAATTTCCTCGTACAAAACCATAATCTTAGCGATTAAACCAGAGCCGAGACCAAACCTTTCTAGCACACTCCAGAGGTAACGATGCTCAACTCAGCCAAAAGCTTTTTCTTGGTCCAGAGAAATCAGATCAGTATCATAACCCAGTGAACTGGAGACTTCCAAAACACCTCTAACTAATGACACATTGTCGACAATAGACCTACACAGCACACAGTAAGTTTGCCCTGGATGTAAAATTTGATCCATCACCATCTTCAGCCTGTTTGCCAGCACCTTTGATAGCAACTTACAAATATTTACAAATATTTTAACAAGACTTCTGATGTTTGCTTATAAACACTCCCCCACATGTCGTTACATCAGGTCCTATGGATACGGTCACTCACTTTTAATACACAGAAGACTTTACAGATGAGATTAAAGGTAACATCCTTATTTCGTTTTATTAATCTTTTTCATTTATTCTGTGCTACAGCGTCGTTGTTTTCTCCGTGGAGTGGAAAGTTCGCGTACGTCATGATGAGCAGCGTGATGTGTTACGAAGCGAGAAAAACGCGCAGTGTGTTGACCTTGAAACTGTAGAGTTTTCTGTTTGGTGACAGAGGCTCTTTTGACCCGTTTATTAAATTCATAAATCTTTTGGCTGCTCCTTGGCCACTCTGAATCACTGATGTTTACTAGCAAACTTAAGACATGTGCCTTGTTGAGCAGGGGGACCTTGTGGACACGGCAAAATTTCAGTCCATTTCAGCCTAGTGTGTTAAAATTCTGTTCTTGGCGACTGTGGTCCTTCAGATTATAAACAAGCTCCTCCCGTCTAGTTTTGGGCTGATCTACATGAATGTACTATTGCTGTGTGATTTATTACTATTACTGAAGGTTATTCACCATACCAATACCAACTAGATTTTTAAATCTTAATATAAATGAGTAACAGTAGGTTGGACATTAGATAAGGCTGCACTTTTTGAAGCAATCTCGTATAGAACACTATTCCGCGCGTATATAAAACAGGTCCGTGGCTCCAAACCGTAGTAAAGGAACCTTTGGCTAATATGTCGGGTTTATGTCGGGCTCGTAGCCGAAAAGTAGCTTTAGCCGTGAGATTGAGACACAGACATTAGAGCCTCTTAATGCGTGTTTTGTTTGGGTTTCCACCGACGTGGAATTACCAAAAATAGAGAGGGCATAGCCTTACATATGAAACAAGAAAAGACAGCCATGTAATCCATTTATTTCAACAAAGTAACTGTATTCTGAATTTGGTTGATCTTCTGTCTCTCCATTAAAATGAAATTAGCATAAAATGAGAGCCTGTTCATTTCATTATAAGTGAGCAAACCTACAAATTCATCAGAGGATGACGTAATTATTTCCTCCTGTATGTAATTAGTCTTAGGTCATATTTTGTATTCTCAGTAATTATTTGTCTGAAGAGTACATTCAGTTTTACATAATTAGCCTTCAGTGCTGCTGCTCTGAATTGTAAATCTAAATGTAAATTTAGTTTTGTTATCATGATCACATTTTTACATAACTACAAACTGCTGCTCTTTTTTTTCCCCCTTTAATGATCAGCCTTTAATAAAAAGATAATAAATTCCACAGCACATAAGCAACTGGGCGCCATCTGTGCGCAAGTCAGCTGGCAAACACATTGTTGATCAGTTGCCATGACAGCCCAGTGATGTTGGACAGCGCGGCGCACAACGGCACTCAGCACTTTTACACCAAATGACAAAGTGATAGCTGTGCACTTGCATCCTCTGCATTTGTCTGCAAGTGTAATGCACATAAAGGTGGAAACACACTATTTTCATTAAGAGTGTCTTCACAGACAAGTACGCACATAAATCGTCCAGTTCTGAAAGCCTCTGCATTTCTTTTTTTTTGAAACTTCTATAAATGTATTTTTTTTTCACAAATCATGGTCACAATACATAATGAAAATGTTGCCATTATACAACAAAAAGAAAAAACAAAAAAAAAAGAACCCCCCCCCCCCCCCCCCCCCCCCCCCCCCCCCCCCCTCCACCCCGAGGCTCATGTAAACAGAAACAAAACAAAAACAAAAAAAGTATGTCACACATCTGGAAAACACGTTTTTATATAGTCAATAAATGGGTTCCAAGTCGCAGAGAATTTTTGTTGTGATGAGAGAACTCTGTATCTAAGTTTTTCCAGTGGTAAAAAGAAAAGCACCTCCTTTAACCATTGTATGTATGAAGGAGCCTTATCAGACTTCCAGTGGAATAGAATAAGTCTACGGGCAAGCAATGTAGCAAATGCTATGGCATTTTCCTGAGATTTACTAATTTTGTATTGAGATGGCATAACTCCAAAAATGCCAATGCGGAAATCAAGCACTAAATTCTGCGCACTGATATGAGATAATACTTTAAATATATTTCCCCAGTAATTATCCAGGTTCGGACAAGACCACATCATGTGACCCTCATTTGCTGGATTATGTCCACACCTGGGACAGGCAGGATCGGCTTCTGGGAAAAATTTTGAAAGCCTCTCTCTTGTATAATGAAGACGATGAAGAATTTTAAACTGAATTAAACCATGGCGAATGCAAAGGGAGGAAGTATGTATACGATTCAGACAAGATCTCCACTCATCATCAGATAAATCCACCCCAATGTCTTTTTCCCAATTATTTTTAGTTTTTTCCCAAGTAATAGGCCTTAAGCTCTGCATCAGTTTGTATATGACGGAGATTCTCCTTTTGCCAAAAGGATCCATTTCCAAAATGGTATCCACTTGATTTTTAGGAGGTAGGTAGGGGAAAGAAGGAAACAATGTTTTTGCAAAACTTCGTATTTGCAGGTATCTAAACATATGTGAGGTTGGTATATTGTAATCTCTCATCAGAGCATCAAAGGTGTTAAAAGTTTCTCCTGAAAATAAATTGTAGAAAAACTTCAAACCATTATTATGCCAAATTTGGAATGCTTTATCTGAAATGGATGGCAAAAAAAGGGGTTAAAAGCAACAGGGAAAAAATTACTAACCTGTTGCAGAAGTGCCTTCTGAATTGAAGCCATATTTTAAACTGCTGCTCTTAACCTGATTTTTCAGTTTGTGATTGCTCTGTTTAATATTTCTTTTATTTTCACAACAAACATATAAAAGTTAATCAAAGATCTTTATCAGTGTGTTGCTGATTGTAACCAGGATATGTGTGATGAAGGTTACATTTAGTTTGCTTGGAAGAAAGTGGAAGTGGTTAATTTATCTTCTTGTCAATGTCGTCGCTGTCAATGGGAGCAGCAAAGAGGTTAATACTCACAAACGTTAACATCAGATCAGCTCATAAATCTCTCAACTCTTATTGATCCAAGTGAGACAATCAGACAGAACGAGAAGAACAAGGAAGCAGAACGACAAATGGAAAGCAAATGTTGCTTCAGGTAGGCACTCATGATGCCTTCATAATTATTTATTTTGAACAGATATTCTTTGCCAGCTTGTTTTCATTAAGTGCCTGAAATCAAGGATTAAACACAAAGATCCAAACAGGTTACAAATCTGTTCACTGACAAAACCTGAAAGTAGTTCATGATGATGAGACTCAGAAGATAAAATATTGACTTTCCCAGGATGAGACAGTGTAAGTTATGTGAATGTGATGATCCCATTGTTCTGGTCGTCACTTTAATTTCTCTACATTTAAAAACAAAAGCAGTCTATTAAGAACGACTTCAGATCAAACCTGAAACCATCGATCAGGAAATAAGTTACAGGTTCAGCTCAGCCATAGAAACTATTGTGCTGCCCTGAACACATGACATGTGTTTAACATGTTAAACTTCAAGCATTTAATTATGTTACAGTGAATCAAATATTTATTGTTGTCATTTTATTCTCAAACACTAAAATAGTGTTTATATCTCCGTGTTGACAAACAGCATGTGTATATGTATTTTAAATGGTGGGATATGATGTAATAATATTACATGTATGTAACATGTTTTTGTATTTTTTGGAAATACATGTATTTTTTTAAATGTACTTTTTTCTTGTGTGAGTTCACAGTTCATGCCTACATTAGAAATGTGTGCAGTGTAAGACATGTAGGCACTGGGGGTTCCTGTTTGTGTGCACACATACTCTGTTACTCATCCATGCATACTGTACTTTACTTACTTGATAATAAAAACATGTTCTTGTAAATTATGTAAATCATAAATAAACTTTTCTAAGTTATGACCTCATCTTGTCTCCCGTTGCTTCTCACTGCGTATGAGCCAGTCTATCACAGTATGTGTATCTATGTAAAAGCATTTTGGACATTGTGTGCCGATATCCAGTTGGTGCAGCACTGCTGTACAAGCATTCGAATCACTTGAAATATTAATATAGTTTAACTACCAGCAGGTTAATGTAGAATATAGTTTTACCTGCTAACTGCACTCAGAGATGTAAATCAGCAGGTAAAACTGAAACACCAAAATATGCAGTCTGCTCTTTGTGTGGAGAAGATGGAACAAATGTATATCTTCATTATCATTGGGACATCACAAGGCTTTGTGTATCATCAGTCATCAGTACAAGGACTGAACACTGCTGTCGTATATATTCATCTTCTAACTATTCAGGCATGTTAGAAATGCATTGTTGGTATAATCACAGCCTTTAAAATAAAATAGGCAACAAATAAACAGTTGACTGCAGCTGCATACCTTTTATACTATATCTCTTACAGTCAAAGATATGGTTGCTTTACAATCTGTGGGATCAACACAGCCTTTCGAAATATTTATAATGTAGTCTGCAATCTTTTTCCCAATGACAAATGCTTCAGTGCTGATACAGAAAAACAATAAGTAGAATATAGTGCAGAATATATTTTATATTCTATATAGAATATTCTGTTCTATATATTGTCTTTCATGCCAAAACTTGCTAGTCCATCATTGATATAGAAGTTAGTTTATATGAATTTGATGGTTTCTTCATCATAACCTCATTCTCCTTCAGCTTGCTTGAGGCTACTTGGGCAACTTGGAGAAGTAGCTGCTCCAAATAGGTGTACCTTCATCCAGTAGATAGCGAAGTGAGTTTTGAGAAGAACTCTGACTGACATAAAGATTCATCAGTTTGTGACATTCAGAATACAATTAATCACCACAGCTACAGATTCTGTGTTATTAATTGTGTTTTATGAGAGAAACCAGATTTTTTTTTTTTTTTGATTTTTCAATACCAACTCATCAGAGAACTGTCCTCTCACAAAGACTCCAACATCTTGGTCAGGTTTGTGTTCCCAATCCAAAGTTTTTCCCGGGATAGAGCTGCTCTCACCTGCAGTTGTTTGTATTTTTGTGTATAATTCTGCTATGTTCTCTTTTATTCTCTTTATAAAATACTTCTGCTCTGTTGCCTGGATTTGTGCACTCCACACAGCTGTGACAACAACTCAGTATGAAAGCTCTGGGTTAAGTGATTCAACATGGAGATATGGTGCCAATTAAAGAATTAGCATTTTACTGTATCTTTAAATAAACTGTTTTCTAAGAAACTGAACTTGGGGGGGGGAAAAAGAAAGGGTTAGAAGACAAATTTCTGCTGCTAAGAGAAGATGTGCAGCTTTATAATCTTACCATAACTACAGCACAATATACAGCCCAAAATATTATAAAAAGCTGTCATCCTCTCAGTCTGCACTCACATTTATGACCTGTCAGAGGTAAGAATCACGCTGATCACAACTGATGATCCAACATTTAACTAAATGTTAGTTTGTAAAAATAAATTGTATCAGCATGAAGTTAACAAGCAGGTCTGATGAACTATTACAGAGCAAACAAATCAGCACTTTCACCACCAACTAACACCTGCAGTCACATTTGCTGCCCCCTACTGTCACTCTGTAATAACTGCAGGAAGAAGAAGGTCTAAATGTTAATGAAACCAGCAGAGAGTCACGAGCAGAGAGGTCCTTGAAGCTGCAGATCAGACTGTAAAGATGAATTGTTGAGGAGGAAGAAGAAGATGTGAAGTTTACCTGAAACCTTCAGACTGAACACACAGAACTCCAGCTGTGAGCTGCTCATCAAACTCAACACGTTTGACTAAATACTGATACAGGGTTAGTGCATGAACATTGAAGATGTGCACACAGTCAATAACAACAACAACTCTAAGACGGCGCTGGCCGTCGTTATCTTCACTCCTGTTTCGCTTTTTTCTTTTTTGAACTTTGTTTGTTATTTTTATTATTCTATCTATATGTTCTCCAGATGCCATTGCACTAATTACCTATGATCGGCAAACTTTGTTAAACCTCCGACCATCTCACCATTTTGAGCCGGATCCGCGTTGGAATATTGGAGATGCCACCTCACCGTGAATGGACTTTTCCCCCTGTACATATTGCCTCCCTTTTTCTTTTCCATATAGGAAACAACAGAGGAAACAAGGAAAATGGAGCGGTATTCATGTCCACCTCAGGGCCTATCTTAAAGTGCAGAATGCAGTTAACCCTTATTCCATTATGGATGTTCTGTGATCTCCATCTATTTCCCGTGACCAACTCACCTTCAGATTGATTAATCATCGATGGATTCGCCAGGTTAGACAACCATCCCACTCGACCCTACCAGTGGCTGTCCGATGCTGGATAAGATCCTCTGGAGGCGGTGTCAGACACAGTAACCTAAGCCGTCTGAGACGCGCTGTTGGCAGTACTGCGGCATCCATCTCGCAGATGGCTCTACTGAATACTATGTCACTGATGAACAAGACCTTCATTGTAAATGATCTTTTTATAATAATAATAATAATAATAATAATAATGATAATAATAATAATAATACATTTTATTTATAGGCGCCTTTCAGACCCTCAAGGTCACCTTACAGTAACACGTAAACAATACCATAAAAGACATAAGCAAAATGTATATATAGCAAACATGGTAGATAAAATTTAGACATAAATAGTCATAAAAGTATAAAAGCAAATATAAAAACTGAGCAAGTTAAAAATGGACTAAGACAGATCAGGTGTATGCAATTCTAAACAGATGGGTTTTGAGTAGTGATTTAAAAGTGGTGAGACAGTGTGTTGTCCGGAGAGCAAGTGGAAGTGCATTCCAAAGTCTCGGGGCAGAACAACTAAAGGCTCTGAGTCCCATGGTAGTCAGGCGAGCAGGTGGAACTGACAGAAGGGAAGCTGAAGAAGAGCAGAGTGTAGGAAGGGGTGAGTATGTATAGAGAAGATCGGATAGATATGGAGGAGCAAGGTTCTTACTTCAAGACTGAATGCCCTGTTTTTGACGGAAACCTGGATTCGCCCCGGTTAGTCTTTTTCCTTCTCGGAGCTTATCCCCCCGGACTGTGTATTTTGTAGCTCCCCCAGATCTTCGGGCAGGGGTGGAGGGCAAGCCTCAATTTTTAGAAGTAAAATTCGAGTGCAGCAATTGTCTTCACCCATGTGCTCTAGCTTTGAGGTTATTGGAAATATCTGGCTCTCCTCGGACTCTCTGTGTTCTCACCTATCGACCACCAAAATATAATAAGGCTTTTATCTACGAATTTGCTGATCTTTTAGGATCACTTCTTTTAAATTATGATTGAGTTCTTATTACTGGTGAGGGAGACCCGCTGGCTAAGGATTTCCTTGCCTTAATTGACTCTTTTAATTTCACCCAGTGGGTAAATGAACCTACTCACGTTCAATGTCATACTCTTGACTTGGTCTTTTCATATGCCCTGGACATTAGGGACATCAGCAATCCTGGGATTTCTGACCATTTGCCAGTCAAGTTTGATGCCGACCTAAGCAACGCAGAACTGAAATTTGAGGGCCCTCAGCGCCTTGTGCGCATTACTGACTCTGGGACTGTGGCTAATTTTTTTGCGGCTTTTATAAATTCCGCCCTCCTTGATGCCGATTGAATACATTTTATTCGGTTGATGAATTTGCTAATACCATGCTTTGTACATGTTCTATTTTGGACACTGTGGCCCCGGTTAAGGTGAAATGCTCCAGAACTCCCTATCAACCTTGATTAAATGCTCGTGACATACACGAGCTCTACGACGTGCCTGTCGTCGAGCAGAGAGGGCATGGAAGAAAGATTGGCTCCATCTGTCCTTTGACGTCCTATGTCGAAGTCACACAGCATATCAAAAATCTGTTAAGATGGCTAAAGCAGCCTTCTTATCTGACATCATTGTGGCCAATCGCCACAATCCTCGAGTGTTATTTAAAATCTTTAATTCAGTGGTCAACCCTCACTCTGATGTGCTGAGGGAGGCCTCCAAAGCTCTTTCTGAGCGATTTTTGAATTATTTCACAGATAAAATTGCATCATTAAAGGCCCTACACTTACCGGTGGTTAACCAAGTTCCAACTTTAGGATGCTCTTCGGCTTTTTACCAGTTTGAACCTATCTCACTCTTAACACTTAAGGGAATAATAGATCAGCTGAGAAGCTCAAACTCTTTACATGACATTCTTCCATCTCGTATTATTAAGAATGGCTTTGATGTAATCGGGCCTTGCATTCTATCTCTAATAAACTCATCATTGCTATCGGGTTGCATTCCGACTGCTTTTAAACATGAGGTTGTGCAACCTGTCATTAAGAAAAGAGACCTTAACCACAAAGACTTTGCAAATTATAGGCCGATCTCTAAATTACATTTTATAGCAACAATTTTAGAAAAAGTAGTTCTTCAGCAATTACAGGCCTATCTAGATGCTAATCACATTAGCAACAGATTTCAGTCTGGGAGTAAACCACATCATAGTACAGAAACTGTTCTGCTGAGAGTTTTTAATGACCTTTTAATTGTGGATTCAGGGCGCGCTGTGGTCTTGGTTCTACTGGATTTGTCTTCAGCCTTTGATGTAGTGGACCACAGCGTTCTTCTAACAAGACTAGAATACTTAGTAGGCATTAAAGGGAATGCCCTTGAATGGTTTAAATCGTATCTTTTGGAAAGGTTCTTTTCTGTTACAATGGGGAACTACTCTTCCTCTGTTACCCCTTTTCGTTGTGGTGTGCCCCAGGGGTCTGTTCTTGGCCCTATGTTCTCATTGTACATGCTACCCTTTTATGTATAATCTGTATAATGTATAATGTAAAATATTTTTTAGTGTGTTCTTAGTAGACATTTGATGTGAATATGTACTTTTTTGATACTATATTTGACTATATTTGACAAATATAACATTTCTTTTCATCTTTATGCTGATGTCTTCTCTTTGGCTCTCGGCGAAGGCAGTCGCACTTTTTTCCTCTCCTCCTTCCCCTTATCTTCCCTGCTTAGCCTCTTGTGTCCTTGTCTTTTCTCATGTGCATTACTTTCCCTGGAACAGTCTCTCACTGTCGTTCTCTAAAACCTAAAAGAGAATTATGGATTTGATCAACTGGTCTCTGAATGCTATTGACACCCTTTTCTCAACGAGAAGTCTGGGCTCGGGAGAGCCTGAGTGCCCTGGAGGGACTTTCCTTGCCGGATACACGATGGACGGGTGACAGAAAGGGAACCATTTGGAACCATGATAACAGGGTTCTTGCTGATCGGAGCTTGCTTGGCCCTGGCTTATCGGAGAATTAAGACAGCGGAACCAGCTGTTCCATCCCCCCCAAGGCTGCCAGGGGGATTGAAACGATGGGACGAGGCGCGACTTCTCAGAACGGGCTCAAAAGCAGCATGGTTAAGACCTTGGAGACACTTACAGCTGCCATGAAGACTCAAAATAACACCTCCGAGCGTATACTGGGTTACATCAAGGAGAGGCCTGCTCAAAATGACACCTTTGAGTGAAAGTTGGATCACATCAGAGAACAGCTCACTGCAGTTGTGAGTTCTCAGAATCGGCTCTCTGTGCAAAAGAATGACAACACCACGGAATGGAAGTTTGATACCATCATGGGGAGGCTCGCGTTTCTCCAACGGGAGATTGAGAGACCAGTGTCGGAGTGTTAAAGAACAGCTTTGAAATTCTCCTGAGCTGCTCGCATAAAAGAAAAATCAACAACATCAACATCATAATGCGGATACCTCCTCGGCGCCAGCTGTGGGGTCAAGGCTGAGCCGAACAAAAACACCCTGATAACGACTGTTCTTCCCATTCCATGCATGGCCACTTGGGTTGGCAGACTGTTTACTTAGGCTGATATAGGGCGGAGGATACTGTCTCAGCTGAACTAAGGACACATGTGTTCTATTCCACTGCGGGGCAACCTGCATGTGGCCAGTAAAGCCTTGAGTCATTCATTCATTCATGATCCATCCGCTTCCGCTTATCCTTTTTCAGGGTCGTGCGGGGGGCGCTGGAGCCTATCCCAGCTGTCATAGGGCGAGAGGCAGGGTACACCCTGGACAGGTCGCCAGTCTGTCGCAGGGCCAACACACAGGGACAGACAACCATTCGCACTCACATTCATTCGCACATTCACACCTAGTGACAATTTGGATTATCCAATCAACCTATCCCCACAAGCTGCATGTCTTTGGACGGTGGGAGGAAGCCGGAGTACCCGGAGGGAACCCACGCAAACACGGGGAGAACATGCAAACTCCACACAGAAAGACCCCGGCCTGATGTTGGAATTGAACTCAGGACCTTCTTGCTGTGCGGCAACAGTGCTAACCACCGTGCCACCGTGCTGCCCATTCCTTCATGATATTCAAATCTATTTTTGTTTGACCGACGATACCCCGTCTACTACGCTGCTTTCTCGATTGTATGAGGGAGGTTAAAGGCTGGTTATCGAGTAACTCCCTTTTTCTAAATGAAAAGAAAACAGAAATTATTGTCTTTGAGACACATCCCTTGGGGACAATTAGCCAATATATTTGGGCCCTTTGCTACCTCCCTCTCTGATACGGTACGTAACTTGGGTGTTCTTTTGGACCTCCTTTGGACCCCCTAGCTTTTACCTTTATATTATAAAGTTATCAAATTTGTTGATTCTGTGTCAGGAAGACTTTACATCATGTGATCAAGAACAAATGAAAAGTTTCTCTGAGTCTGAAGGAGACCAATGTTGATACGACTGATGGATGAAACACTTCCTGTGTGTGGTGCAGCAGAAACTGACAGCACATAAAAAAAGGTCTCATCAAACAGCATTACTGCAGATCAGCCAGTAGATGGCAGCGATCTCCTAAACCAAGATCTGCTTCACACATCAGCACTTTGATTATTTATATTTTTTGCTGTAGATTGTTTTATGGTAACCGTGTGTTCATAATATACTGAAGAGATGTTCATGATGTCTGTATCATTTCAGAATTATGATTTTATTTTTCACATGTTTAAAAACAGCTGCTGATTATGTTCAGCTGTTCTGTCACATCTGTCTGCTGAATGAACTTCAGCTGCTGATGTTGATGAGGACCGACTCACCAACGAATAACTTAATTCTGAGAGCTGATGTTTGCCTTTCAGCTGAATCAGACGGCTGACTAATTCATAAACAGATGTTTCTGTTTCTGTAAATAAATTGTTGTTTTCTGAGTTTGAGCCTCTTCCCGTCTCTCGTTGCTCTTCAGGTTGAGCCTGGCTGTGACAGTATGTCAGTACATCCATCATGTTGGACAACATGTGTATCATAATCAGTGATTGTCTTTTCTTCTATCATTATTCTGTAATGAATGCATAGCGACATGAGACTTATCATCACTTTGACTTACAGGTTGAACTATTGACCTTAGGGCAAAGTCAGAGGTCTAATGTGACATGATATTTTAAATCTTGTTACCGTACTTTCTAAATGACTATTAACTCTTTCTAAATGTTGACCTTACACAGCACACTCTTTTTTAAGTTTTAATGTTTTTCTGTTGAAACCATTTTGAGCTCCTCTTTGGTTTACACATGATCTGTCCTGACCTGATGCAATAAGGTGAAGCTGTCCCTGTGTTTGTAGTGCTCAGTGTTTACTGATAAACCAATAAATGTGTAGCAATGACCTTTAGAAACTCATCAGACCAGAATTTCTCTTTTGCAGTGACACATTAATCCTTGTCTCAGTGTGTTACCTGCTCAGCTCCAGCGTCTAACTTCACTTTGACAGTGACAGTTTGGATCACTGTGTCAGAGTCTGGGATCTTCATCTGTGGTGAGTCTTCTTTTATTTGTTTGTATTTTTGTTTTTGTGTCAGAGAACCCAACAGACACGAACCTTCTAACAAAGCACTAAAAAATGTGGTGAAACAAATGTCTCTGTTAGTCGTCACAAAGTTCCCAGAAAGCACCAAATTTAGAAGCAAAGCGTGAGAAAAGCTGCATCTATTTTTGTAAAGAACTGTTTTTGGAGTAAAGAACTGTTTTTGGAGCAAGACTTGACTTGAAACTCTGAACTTTCAGTATTAAGTTAACTTCAAAATGAAAGATCATAACTTAACCTTACTGACCAATCAAATCTTAGTTAAAGATGATCATTTAATTTACTGAACATTGTATTTGCTGATTCTTTAGGGAAAAAAAGTATAAACTACTTTTGGAGGTGTTTGGTTGATTTTAAGCTTCAGAGTCATCGGGTTTGTTCTGCACTTTGTCAATCAGAGCCAGAGAGCTAGCTTTTTCTAGTCAAAGGAAAATCTTGTAGTGCTGAAGGGCAGAGGGCACTAGACTCGTGGTTCACTCTGACCTTCATGTGTAGAGTTACAGTGTTATAACACTTATTGTTCATTTGTAATATGATTTGTGTGGTACTGAGTGTGGCCACCATGACTGAGACTGCTGTGCCAGTTGATGAGCTCTGGT
>NW_024583243.1:91779-99923 GCF_018398535.1 Haplochromis burtoni | reverse complement strand
TCATTTGATACAGAGGAACAGAGGAACACCAAACAGAGCACAGAGACACACATAGATGTTCCAGGTAATAATGACTCACATGTAAGGGAAAAAAATCTCTGTATTGCTTGATTTTTGATCTACTCATGACCAGTTTTAGATTTTGTTTTTACTTTTTATCTTGTCTGACAATATAACCATGCATATTATATCCACTGTTCACTGTATCATTCATGCTGTAGTGGTTATGTATATTTGCTGGACAATTTTGTTTTTATGTAAGATTAGATTTTCCTTTTACTCACTTTATCAAACTCACTTTATCAAACTCACTTTATCAAACTTTATATGAGAACATCCAGTTTCTGTGACACTACACTGTCAGTATCCTCATGTGTCAGCTCATACTTAGAACCTTAAGGTTTCATGGGGATTTCTTCTGTACTGAAAATACTGGGATAACCTTTCAACCCTTTAAACTTTGAAGGTAAAATGTAAGTATCGATGATTCATTTTTGTGATTTAAACTAATGCTGATCTGTGTTTTCAAATTTAAAAATCATCTAGTCAACATATTTTATAATACTAGGAAAACCTCATATAAGGAATTAAAAACAAAAGGAAAAATGACTGAAGAGGAGCCCCTGGCAGACCCATCAAGGACTATATTTAAAACTGACTCAGAACTTCATTATAGTTTCAGACATGTGTTTGTTATTTCAGTAAAAATGAAATAATACTGTTTTAATTTTCTCTTATTCATATTTTTTTTCTCTTAATCATATTTATGATTATTATTAAAAAGCTATTTACACTTAATTCCCAGATTACAGCAAACAAAATCCAAGTGTAGTAAATATTTATATGAATGGTAACTGTGTCATTTATCTGTATTTGTAGACCACATGAATGATGGAAGTGAACAGACAGAAGAAGAAAATAATGACATAACTCTCTTTGATAACAACCAGACGGTAACATCAACACAGGGACTGCTGGAAAGTGAGAAAAGGTGGTACGAGTCGTTTCAAAGATTTGACTGAATGACCAGGAATGACTTTTTCAGTTATGGCTCCTGACCCTGTTAAGATGACCCCTCACTGCCTGTTTTATAAAATAGTTAAAAAATCATTTTTTATTCCTTTGCTTTTAACTTTGAATGAGTGATGTCTTCTCACCTTGTATTTATTGTTGTTTATATTGTTTTGCATTTCAGTGTTTTGTATATCACTTTGTTGATTTCTGATGTTTTAAAATCAGTGCTCTATTCTCTAATTTGACTGAATTTATTTTCTTAGTGTTTATATAATCGTACCACTTCTCCCTGTGTGATATGCTGGTCATTTTTTGTGCGCATCAAAACAAGTTGCTCTTTGCACTTGAAACCTTTTTTTTCTACAACCAGTTGTGTGATTGTTGCTGCTTGTAGATCTGTCCAAGAATCAGGTGTAATTCATAAACAATTAACAAGTAGAAATACCAAGCAGCAGAGAATCAAATATCATTTAGGATCTTAAACAGTCGGTAAGAGTGAAGGAGAGAGGAGCGAGCAGCAGCAGGACATAACTGTTAACAAACATAACTCACATGAACCTGTAGGGAACAATACTGCAGTAACACAGTAATACACGTATTTATCACATATTAAACTAAAGTAGAGGAAGCCTCAATGTAAACTATCAATCAGGAGTCACAAGTTGATCTTCAGCTTTGGAAACTTTTTTTTTTTTATCTCTGAACTTAAAACTCATCATGTTTGATGATTTTGCACACAGAATACAAAAAACAAAAGTACAACAAATTTATCATGTGGAATTTCAAGTACTGAGGTGTGTTAAACAGAATTCAGTATTTACTGTTAAACTACTGTAACTGCATTGATTTTTAACCCAGAATAGTCGTTATATCCACCTGCAGACTGATGAAAGGAGTGAAATGTGTTTAAAAATTGTTCTCTAGATATCATAATCTTATGTGATGTTAAATGACATGTTGTTCCTTTTTGTTCACCCTGAAGATTCAGTAAGCTTCTTTGTGTAATTCATATTTTGTTTTTGCCTTCATCACCTCCAGATGACCATGAGATTTAAAAAGGTGCTCACTGTACGCAGGGTTTTTACCCATTTAGAGTCACTCAAAGTCTTTACTGCAGGGGTTTATTCATCCTGACAAGCTAGAGCTTACCACTAGAGGGAGCTACATATCAATCTTTTAAGCTGCCTGCTGCTCAGCATAAAGCAAACACAAACTAAAGACGATGTGACTGCTGTCAGTAGATATGCTCGTGTTTGTGATTGGTCAGATGCTGCTAACGCCATTGCTTCACATGAATGTGCTATTACCTGGTTGGGAAACCCTCGGTCGACTTATTGAGTCCTCGTGTCCTGATCATTTAACGCAAATATATACACAACTTAATCAAAAATAAAGACATCTGCAGCTTTAATTTGAATAATAATAGTTGTCTTTCAATTTTTATATGTAGCTTTTAAAACTAAACCCAAGTTTTGTCATTTTAAAAAAGGAAATTGATCTGTCACATTTACATTTTATGGAAGAAAGTGTTAAATATTTTGGAATTCTGTTCATATGTCAATAAATTTATTTTAAAAAAAATTCCTGTTATGCGTTTTTAAAAACTTTTAAAAACACAAATTCTGTATGACATTTGTAAAATATACATAAAATCAAAACACAAATCTTTCTATCTATCTATCGATATATATATATATATATGTGTGTGTGTGTGTGTGTGTGTGTGTGTGTGTGTGTGTGTGTGTGTTTTTATAGTGCTTCTTCGTGAGATACACTGAAATGGAAAAACCCTTTAAGTAACATAAAACTGGGCTATGGAGGAGTGTTTGAGTCAGATGAAACTGATGCTTCCTCCTCTGTATGTGACTTTGTGCAGACTGTCCCAGCGGTGGACTCAGCTGGTGGAGCAGAGAGAGAGATCTCTCCAGAAGAGCCAATCAGAGCTATTTTATACAAAATTAAGGTGTCATTTATCCCTCAGGTGTCTCGGGGTTTAAGGCTCTTTTTTCATGCACACACTACAACAATAATTTTCTTACCATACTCTCACACGTTGAAAATAAGGACACCTATTTTCAAATGCTGTATATAGACTACTGTTCAGCACTCAACACTGTCATCCCAAACAGACTGGTGGGAAAGCTTTCCACTCTTGGACTTACACCTCCCTCTGTCACTGGGTCCTGCACTTCCTCACAGGCAGACCTTAGGCAGTCAGAGTTGGTACAAGGACATCAGGTACGAAGATAATGAGCACAGGGACTGTCCAAGGCTGTGTGCTCAGTCCACTCCTGTACACCCTCTTCACCTATGACTGCGTCCAGCAAACACCACAGGAGTGTGAAAGCAACGTCAACCACACTAAAAAACAGCTTCTATCCACAGGCCGTCAGGCTACTGAATCACTGACTTATTATCAAACTGTGATTATCTTTAACCTGTAAATCTGCAATTTTGTTTATTTATATACAACATAAACTATTATATTATATTATGTTTTATTATATTACCACTGTGACACTGTTGCAACTACTTGCACTTTAAACTCTGACTACACCCACACATAAGCTACATACATAAGCACCTTTTTTACTTTATTTATTATTTCCTGTGCTCAAAATTACGTTTATTCTTTATTTTAGTTAGTTGTTTTTTTGTTGTATGAAGGGAAAGTAATTCTTACTTGTAAAGTAAGAACTTCATTGCCACCTGTAACCACTTGTGTTTTGTGGTGTATATGACAATAAACTTGTTGAATCTTGAATCAACATCTTCATGGGAAAAACTCATCAACTTGCTCCTTCTTCTTCATTAACATGGGAACTTCTCGGATTTCTTGGATTTTTCCTCACATCTACTATGAAGTAGCTCCTCACTGAGATAATGTGGCCACATTGAACATTCTCACAGTTATGTTCCAAAAGAACTTCTAAAGACAACAAAGATATAACATTTACAATAAGAAGTCCATCTCTTACTGTGTTTTGTCTGTTGCAGACAATAATCAATCGTCAATCAAGCTTTTTTTAAACAGCCCCTTTTGAACATTTTTTAAAAACAGAGTATTGACTGAACCAATGTGACAAGGTTAATAAAAAGAAACTTCTTTGTCTCTAACACCTACACAACAAATCGACGATAAAAAAAAATGTATTGTGGATAAAAACTGTGGTTCATCTCTTGAGTACAGTTTTTATGCTTGAGTCAGTTGGAGGTCATTGTTTCAGTGGTTTAACAAACAACATTCCTGATTATATTAGAATGGTTCAGTCTTAATAGAAACAAGCATATTTCAGGTTTTAATAGTATTTACACTGTGAATTAAGTTACATCTGCTTGTTAACACACAGACATGAAACTCTTATTTTTAGATCAGACTGAACTTTTACTTCCATTTCACTTGATAAGTATTAACAAATAAACCTCAATGAAGGCATTAAACGATGACAAAGAACAGTTGCTCCTTTTGAATGCAGAACTTGTCTGAGAAAAAACTCGTTTAAGTTTTTCATTGTCAAAGTTACTGACAGCTGTCATCAATATGAGGGCATCGCAACATAAACCTGTTTACCTTGAAGCATCCAGACCATGAAAGCTGAACACGAGAGACAGTCCGAATGAAACAATGTAAGAGACGAATGGTACCGCCCACCTGTTAAAATAAAAAAATAATCATGAAAACTATTTGTATGTTTTTTCTTGTGACTTTCAGTATGTTTCATCTTCTGTTTTGTCATCAAACTGCAGGCAGCCTGGCCAGTATATAGATATTTATTGCAAAATAACAGCATATGATACTGTTCTCACTTTTTAGTGTGACCTCTGTTTCTGAACATGCAGAGCTTCTCCATATCAAAGCTGTAGAAGTCACTTTAACATTCATGCAGGACTGCAGAGTGTGATCACTCAGGAAATAGTGCTGCTTGGACTTCATGCAGTTCATGTCTGATAAAACAGCTCACATAGGTATTTGGATCCAAGGATGGACTGGACTCTGAACTTTGGGACTTTCAAAAACCTTTCTGTGCACACAAATGTCTTCAACTACATGTAACATCTCTCTCGCTCACTCACAACACGCTGATAGCTTTGCACAGATGCTCAAATGCTCAGTGTGAAAGAAATGTGTGCAAATCATTTGATGAATTAATCACAGTTGTGGATCATATCGTACGCATTTGCAACCCTTTGAGACATATTTCTCTCCATACTAAAAGCAGACATGTTTGTGTTCACTTTAATATCAGAATGGCAGATTTACCACTCCACAGCTAAATCCGGGAACAGAGAAATGACCCAGATATCATCAGATCGGATGCCTGTTAACAGAAGTATGTGCAAACCTCAGAGCTGTGGAGCAAGAGTCTGAAGCAGTTGGGAAAAAATGTGGTTGGAAAACGAGAAGTGAATGTGCGAGTACACAGCTGAACATAATCTGGCTAATGACACAAGACAAGCTGACACAGGAAAAGCAGGAAGTGAGCACATGGAAGTGGCAAAATAAACTGAACATGAACAAAACTGAAAACACTGGGTCACCGACCCAGGAACCCTGACAGTCATTAAGTTGACCTAATGGTTTCAGATTTGTTGGGTTGTTGACATTACTCCACTCTACACCCATATAAATCATATTCTTTTCTATCAGCAGATCTTAAAATGAAGCTGCGCTGTGAGTCCCGAGGATCTTGTGGAAATGGTGTCACTTCCATTCTCAGATTGATTCTTCCAGGTTCAACCACAACAACGTTTACTGCTTCCGCTTTAAATCAACTCTCTTGGTTTTATATGTTCCTGTTAGAAAAAGCTACTGAACTGAGGAGAGTCAGTGCACATGCCCTTATTTGAGATGCAAACCAGCCTAATTTTGGCATATTATGAAGTGAAACCAAATGCTGAAGTGCAGACTGTAAACAGCAGCAGAAACAGGATGTTTGTATTATTTGAGCTTCTGTTGAGCAAATTGATGTTGTCATTGGGAATTCATTCATTTAATTAATGGCACAGACACTCAGAGGTACGAGTCCTGATTTTCTTTTTGATATCTTAAAAATAATGGTGCACTTTTATTAATGCCGCACTATTAAACATAAATAAGGTTTTAAAACGTGTTAATTCATCATTTATGTAAAACTACTCCTCTTTAGTGTGTCCTTTATAAATACAAATAGTTATTATTAGCAGTGATGTAAAAACAGTGATAGATGTACATGGTGCATAAAAATATAAATATCTGCATTTAATAATGGCCTACAGTACTGTACAGTAATGGCGTACTAAGGAGTAAAGTGCTACCAAAATAATTGTAATCATCAGAGCTTCCATTGTTTGCTGAAGACTATACTGAAATGTACAAGCCTTTATACTGGGAGGTACAGGAGATGACTGGTTAAATATCTCACTTTGATTCATATTTTAGGATCTGAATGAGTTCCACTGGTGTCTGTTAACCAGTGAATCCATCATTACAACATTTTAAACAGCACTGAATCTTTCCTGCTGCTTTGTTGCAGACACATCAGAGTCAAAATTAGATGACTTTATTTATCCCAGAGGGGCAATTAACAAACAACCGAGCAGCATAACATTGAAGATGAGGACAATAAGAACAGGCAATAGGAGTGAAATAAGAAATATACAGTATATACAGTATATACAGTTTTAAAATTACACAGTTTTAAAAATTAACGTGACTGAAAGGTGAATAAATAACTGAAAGTGATTAAAAGTGAATAAAGTGTCGGCAGTGTAAAAAGAGTGTAGAGTAGTTTATGTTTATGGGTGGAGTTAAAAAGCAGATTGTCTTTGGGGACAAAGGTGGCTCTCCTCCTCTCAGTCCTGCAGGAAATGCAGCGGAGGCGTCGCCCAGAGGGGAGCCATTGAAATGCAGGGTGAAGAATGTGAGAGGGGTCGTTGATGATTTTGGCTGCCTGTCTAAGGGCCTGTTGGCTGAAAACCTGTGAGTTCTGACAGGCAGTCCAATGATTTTAGAGCACATTGCAGTGTGCTGCAGTCTGTTCCTGTTAACATGTTTGAGTCTTCAGTACTGAATGGAAAATCCGTTTCTTCCTTTTTTTTGTGGTTTTGTTTTTTCAAGTATGAAACGTCCATGACGTCAAAGGGGTGAATAGTACCGCCCCCTCGATGGAGCCCCCCAACCATTGAGCGATAGTCTCCAAGCGCTCAGTTTTTGGCCAATAGAAAAAAGGCTCGAGATCTCGATAAAGGGTCGGGACTAGAAAGAAAGGGAGCTAAAAAAAAACCATTTTGACATTTGTTTGGGTTACATCGAGGTGGCGGTACTATACATGTGGGTGCGGGAACTAAGCCGTTGTGGTTTCCAGTCACAGTTTGCACAGGTTTTCATGGTCTGGACGCTTCAAGGTAAACAGGTTTATGTTGAGATACCTTCATGTTGTAGATGATGAAAGCTGTCAGTGACTTTGACACTGAAAAACTTAAACGTGGTGTTTCTCAGAAAAGTTTGGCACTCATTAGAAGCGACTGTTCTTTGTCAACAATTATTGGCTTTATTGAGGTTTATCTGTAATATTTATGAAGTAAAACGGAACTAAAAGTTCAGTCTGATCTAAAAATATGACTCTAATGTCTGAGTGTTGAGATTTAACAGAGTTATTAACTGTTTTCCACCTTCTGCAGCACACCCTCTTCTCCAGTTTGTCTCCTGCTTTACGTCTGCAGACTGACACAGATCCACATTTATACCTGTGTACTGTGGCTGTGGACATTTGCGTGGCGTGTTTTTATTATTTCTTTCTTCTTTAGAGTACCAGAGTGCCTGAATGCCTCCCTGTCAAAGCTGGTTGCTGCTGACACTGCATGGAGGGGGTTCCACTTTGGATTTTAATCCTGTGCTTCAGATTCATTAAAGGTAAATAAAGCTGTTTCTATCAGACTGTACTTTGACTTAATTTTGTATTTAACTGGTAAGTAATGCTGAGAGATATTTTTCCAATATTAATTTTTAATGTTCACGTGGCATTTATTAACCATCCACTTTTCAAAACAACCAAGCTGACACTGTCAGGTTAACAGCTAAGATAAGGCGCAGTCAGGCTGCAGCATAACACACAAGAGAAAATGTCACTTTCCAGTTGCACTTCCCAGTC
>NW_024583243.1:80458-90653 GCF_018398535.1 Haplochromis burtoni | reverse complement strand
GAGTTCACAATAAGACCATTAGATGTCAACAAACACCTCATGACTATGTTAAACACAGCAGTAGTTTTTGTTTCTCCTGCAGCACAATCCTGAAACTGTTTCAGAGTCTGTGTTTCCAAACTGAGCTGATAAGTGTTTAAAGTGACATCTGTGTTATTATATGATGGAAATAATGGGTTTACATTAAACTTTAAGTAACTTCTCAGTTTGTTTAATCAGATTTTCTTGAACTTTAATTTGAATTCAAAGAACAAAATCAAAATAAATGAAGTCAGTTGAAGCTGCCACAGTCTGTCAGGGACTGAATCTGGACTTTTATAGAAGCTGAAATACAGAAACTGATCCAAGAACAATGAGACACAATAATTGTTTTATTTAGTTGATCTTGTTTTAATAAGTAACTAATAATGAACTCCATTAATGGCACGGCCTTGATAAAGGCGTCCTGCAGCCCAGCTCTCTGATGGTTTCATTATTTCCTTCATGCTGAGGAAAAATCATTGTTTCCATGTTTGTCACAGCAGAACTTCATCACATTATTGTTGTTGATTTTGTAGTTTGTAGATGTGTGTTTGATCTTTTTGAACAAATCAAACAACACAGCAGTGATTTTTGTCAGCGTTGTCTCTGACTCACTGTGAAAGGAGTTCTGATGTTGTATAAAGTTGTGTGTCTGCTCCTCTCTGTCTCCTAAACAGGATCATTTGTAGTGGATGTGACACAGAGCTCCTATCAGGCAGAGGAGGACCACAACATCACACTGGAGTGGACGTTCACCACCAAACCAGACACGTCCATCTCAGCACTGAAGATCCGCTGTAGACTGATAACTGATCAACAACTCTTGACTCTTTATTTTCTTTATGATGGTGTTGAGGTGTCAGAGTTTCAGGATGAAAGCTTTTCAGGACGAGTCCAGAGTGACAAAGACGCCCTCAGAGAAGGACGAATCAGACTCCAGCTGTCCAGACTCAGGACTGAGGACTCGGGTCTGTACATGTGTGACGTGGACACAGGTTATGGCCGCGGCTACAACAGCTGCAGAGTCACCGTCTCTGGTAAGACAATTCATTTATACACATGTGATCACTGTGAGCCGTTAAAATAGATCAAGGTTGGATCCTGAGATTTTTGTTTGTAAATCTTACATTTAGTTTTTGAATTTGCAATAACATATCTAACTAACTAAATAAATAAATAACAATAATACAAGCTGTTATCTCTTTAAATAGTTTCAGCCCTCATTACTGTTTACTGGACCTCAATATATTGACAGCCATCAACGCTTTCTAAAGCATTCCATTGAATTATCAGACTAGAACTGTGGTTAATAACATCCATAAACTCTAAGCAGAGTTGGCAAAAGTACAGACGTTCTTTACTTAAGTACAAATACCTAGGTTAAAAAATACATCCCGAAGGACATTTCTACCAGCTATTTTTGTACAAAGGTATTTGATAACTGTGCTGTATTAATATAATAATAAACTAATATAAATACAGAATAATACAAATATTTGAATCTAAATTCTGATACTAATAAATGTTCTCAGTTTGACTCTGTTATGTAGTACAGCTGCAGTTAAAGGAAAACGCTGTGGATGGCGGAGTACCTAGTTTGTAATGACTCCATTGTAGAGGGTCAATACAAATAGTAAAATGAGTACAGTCAGGGGTTACAATGGGATTCAGCAGGTGGGGAAACCCTAAGATCTGATGTCCATGTCTTTATACCAGACAGTATACAGTTGGTATAAAGGTGAAATTCAGTGAATTAATCTAACCATCATCATCTTAAATTTACACTTCTACACTTGATATATCAAGTGTAGAAGCACCACAGCTTCTGCGCACCAGTCCAACACTGTACTTTACAATAAATTTAGGGCAGTACCACAAGCTTATAAACGTATTTATCCCATAGAAAGCACCAAGTATTTTCATGTGATATTTGCATGACAAAATCTAGTTAGCTTAGTTTTTTTTGGTAGGAATATCCAATATGATTGAAATTATTACTTAAATGTAAGTTTTAAATGTCTAGTTTATCAAACACCACTGAGCAGTCCTTACTACCAAGTCTAACCCTCTTTCTTCCTCTCTTGTCTTGCTTTCTTATCTTTCTCCATCTCTGAGTGAGGTTAGCTCTCTTTCTTTTCTCTTCATGTGAAATACGGCAGCTGGATCTTTAGCTACAACACACGGTGCCACAAACTGCAAACAGAGTTTTTTTGTTTGTTTGTTTGCTGTTTTTTTTTTTTTTACCTGCTACTTAAATAAAAACAATAACTCTCTTTGTGTTTCCTGGCTAGTGCTAAGTAGGTTTTTGAAGCACCACAAAAACAACTTATGGAAACCTGCACTCCTTCTGACCCACTTTCAACCTCAAACAATGAGTCTCCTTTTGAAAATTTAAGGAGTAGATAGTGCAAATATTTGTGCTTAAATGTACTGAGTAAAAATAAAAAGTTAGCCGAAAAATAATACTCAAGTAAGCTACAGATACCTGAAAATAATAGTTTAAGGGAAAAGGACCCAAACGCAGGCACTGACATAGATGCGATGAGTGAGCTTTATTTACATGAGGTGATGATACAGACAGAGAAGAGATGGGACGGAAACTAAGAACAAACTTAAACTGGGAAAATCTAATAACTCCATAATAAATCCATAACTCACAGGAAAACATGCAGGGATGACACGCAGACAGACCAGTGATGAGCACAAGAGAACACACCCCACACAGCAGACATGTCTGGCCCATATCTGGCATCAAGCCGGCACTGCTGGCTGACTTCTGGCATGGTGGTGGTATGTTATCCAGATACCCGATTGTGGTTTGGTGTATATGGCCCAGGCCCATAGAAAACAGGTCTGGCCGGGATCCGGTAACCTGGCACTTTTGACTGACTGGTGTCATGGCAGAGTGTATGTCAACCAGATGTGGGCCAGGTCTGGCAATGATGACACTATTTATGTTCCTTTTTTCCTATTTTAGTTAGAAGACCAAAATGCCATGTTGCAATACTATACTGCTATGGTAGCCAACGTTTCAAATGCAGGTTTGACAGGTTTGTGAGTGTACACTTTATCCAAAACCTAGTGAGGGTTTACTCATCTTTGCAAGTGGGTGGCTGTAGCTCAGGCGGTAGCGCAGGTCACCTGTTGATCGGAAGGTTAGTAATTCAATCCCTGGCTCCTCCAGTCTGCATGCCGCGAGTGTAAATGTGTATGAATGTAGTTAAGGAGCGCTCAGTTAAGAGAAAGTGTGTGGTTGGGTGAATGTGGCATGTTGTAAAGAGCACTTTCAGTAATCTGGGAGAGTTGAAAAATGCCATATAAGAATCAGTCCATTCACTGTCTAAACTGAGTTTCGTCATGTTCCCACATAGCAAGTAGGTCTGGCCCAGATCTGGTATCAAGCCGGCACTTCTGGCATGATAAGACATATGTCATCCAGATATGGGCCAGGTCTGGCAATGACACCACTGTTTATGCGATGGCATGCCATATCTGGCCCGATTATGGTTTGGTTTATGTGGCCCAGGCTTATAGAAAACAGGCCTGGCCAGGATATTTATATATCCTGCTATGGTAGCAAACGTTTCAAATGCAGGTTTGACATGTTTGCGAGTAGAGATGGACCAATCCGATATTATGTATCGGTATTGGTCCGATACTGACCTAAATTACTGGTTCGGATATCGGAAAGAAATAAAAAATGTAATCCGATCCATTAAATATCACGAAAGGACCTCACAAAACTTGCGACATGGCGTAACTCAGCTCATAACGTTAGCACGTCGGAGCAGTATGCATCACGTGATAGAGCACGATAGATGGGCCAGCAGAGGACCAGCAGTATGTCTGCAACTGGCCTTGTGCTGGCCCATGTGTGGGCCACATCTGGCAAACCAGATCTGGGCCACCAAAGGGCCGTCATTCTTTGCGGTATGTGGGCCTTGTGAAAATGACGAAAAACATTTTTTTCTAGCAGACTGTAAAAATGTTTATTTTTATAGTTTCAAAAGAGTTTGTGAGGCCTGAGTCACTTCTAGTGCATCATGTGGACATTAGATGAACTGCAGTTTGTCCTTCCTCAGTCCAGGCTTCATTTTTCAGTCCTGAAGGTAGCAAAATAATCTCTGCTAACTACAGGGTGGAATTATATTGTGATATTGATTTGTATTTGTATTCTGAGAAGTACATGCATACGAGACATGATCCTCAGAGAAAATCAAATACAAGATTAGAGCAGCTTAATTCACTTCCATATTTTTCATACTGGCATACTTTTTTCCATTTCAGAACCAAAACCTGGGAAGACAAAAACAACACAGCAGCCCAGAAAACTCCAACCACCTCCTGTGAATAAAGGGACCGAAGACACAGGTGAAAAATACTCAAGTGTAACATTTAAGCAGTTGGTTTGTAGCAGCTGTCCATGAGGACCACTACAATTTTTAATCTACTCAGAAATGCAGGCCTACAACTAAAAAAACAATTTTTTTAAAGTATATTCAATATAATTTAAAAAATCTAAGCTGAATTAAAGGTCTGAGCAGTGTGTCACATGGTTACTGTTAGTATGAGGTTTAAATGTGAATGAAACAAATAAAGGTGGTGTCACAGAGAGGTGACAGGTGGCAGAAACAGATTTTAGATAATGTAACATCAAACTGTGACAATATGAAAACTGTTCTCTCATCTTAGATTGCTTATGAAAATATATTGTAATGTAAACAACAGGCAATAACATATCCTTGTAACTACAGCCTTAGTTTACAGCACACACAGTTGGGGTTTGATTAAAAATCAGCACAATGTCAAATATAAATAAAGCCCTGTGCCCCCCTTTCTGAATAAAACTGGTTATTTCCTATTTCCACCTCCTGTCTGTGAAATATTATATATATATTAAGCTCTTTTTCAACACTGACACTGAATCACATTCATGCCATTGTGTATTCATGTTGCAATCAATGTTTTATTGTATTTGACAGGTAGACGAGAACTGATCACTGCTGTGGTTTTCTTTGTCCCGCTGATCCTGGTGTGAGGACGTGGATGTTTGCTTGAAGAGCGTGAAGAGTGAGTAACTCATCAGAGACAGAAAATTTATGTTCTTGAAAGTTTTATTAATAATGTAAATGTAAATAATCAGAGCACTTTTAACAGATTTTAGTTTACCTTTGTTTTTAGTCACATTTTTCAAGTTTGTTAAACTTGTAAAATTCAGAATAACTCTGTGAATCTTTAAATTGTCTTTCTGTGTTTAAGCAGAGTGACTAATGAAGAAGGTCTCAACGTGTGAAAACCAACAAAAAAATCAAAAACAGAAAGGTCCTTCACTGACGACATACATCAAGCTTTTATTATTTATTCATTTCTTTCTTGAACATTTTTATGTGCATTGTTTCACTTTCCATAAATGACCGCTTGAGATTCACTGACTGAAATCAATGTTTTATTGTTGAATGTATTTTTTGTACTGCAGTGTTTAGTTTAAAACAACTATTATAGTTAATATGTTACAATTAAAGTCTGACATCATGGATGGATAAAAATACACCTGAGGGTGTCGCAGGAGATACCGGAGAGCACAACAAAGAGTCTGTTTGGCAGATTAATAACATCAGGTGTACCATCAAACAGCAATGTTTGTAAGTTATCTCAGGGCAACAGTTCATAATAAGCTAAAACTAAGACATTTAATAAATAAAGCACACATTTCCTATATCATCTGCATTGTTTAAGTGTCAAGAAGGTTTCTGCATATCTACATACTCGGCCAGTAAAACAAATCCAGGTGTTTGTAAATATGTTCACCTGATAATGTCATATTTTCCATGTTACACTAAATTAAACCAATTAACTGTGTATTTAAAATGGTTTTAATCACTGTTGAATGTATTTAGTTTTACTCAGTTCTTTTGCTTGGATTTGTAAGTCTCCTTTTTTTTTCTTGTTTTAAGACCCAGACACTGTGAAAAATGACAATAAAAACAGATTTTTTTTTTTTAATGAAGCTGAAATCATTACTCAATGTTGTTTATGTTCAGGCCCTCAGGCAGCACTGTGTTAAACACACACAATCCTGTGGTGGAAATCCAATCAGACCTTTGGATCTGGTGAATCAGCTCCTTTTGAATTCTGCAGTACTTACAGTCAGGTGTACAGTAGCTATGCTGGACTTCTACTTATTTTAACAAACACATGAGATACAGTACAAACAACAATTCAACGCACAGCACAGTCCTGTGCATCATCACCGGTCTAGTTGATGCTAATATCTCCACACCATTCACAGTCAGTGTGGCAAATGTGATGGCATTTCTACGTATCAGTCTGTGTTTTCAGTGCTCACTGTTCACCTCACAGTGTGCATCAATGAATGTGATCTTACCTGAGAGCCTGTTTTTTGGTTCACTGAGAAATGAAGAGAGAAAAATCATTTAGTTTTGATTTTTATTTTTTTAAAAGTCAGGGATGTCTCTTCAGGAGATCATGCTGCTTGTTACACATCGGCTCTCAGCCTTCACTGCTGTTTTGATGCTTTAGCACTTCTCCTCTGCAGAGGTAAATATATACAGTTACAGGTTGGGCACATACGGATCTTCCCAACCAGAATTCAACCAAATCTAAGCCATTATTTATGTTTATCCCACTGAGCCATGTGCTGCTGATCAGAGGTAAATAAGTCGCAGTGGTGCCCAGCTCTTCCAGCCTCAATTGCCTTTAAGTTGCTTCTGGTGTGGTCAACCCGAGTTTCTAACAAAGATTATCGATACACCATTAGCCTTGTACAGTGCTAAGCACTCCAAGATCCATGCGTGGAGCAATGAGCGGTAGTCTTTCTTGTAGCCAATCCAGGCAGTGCTCAGGTCAGGTTCCTCTGCCTGATCTAAGAGTCCTGTTGTACTGCTCTCTCAACCAGGAGCTGGTGCTTTGACCTGCTGGTGTGCTCATGTATTGATTCATGTGGGTATTCAGCTTGGTAGCTATGATACCTGAAAGGAGCTTCCATATTGTAGAGAGACAGGTAATCATCAATTTGATGATATCCCACCCTTATGGGGATCATTCATCAGCAGCATTGCTCTGCCATTTATATATAAACATATATAAATAAAACCACTTTTTTTGCATTAGTAATTCCTTTTGTGCATAATTTTATATTATTGTTAATAATAAATTAATTAAAGCAACAAAACAACCCGAAGAGCCGGTTCGGAGTCGAAAGAGCCGGTTCTCTAAAAAGAGCCGGAAATCCCATCACTACTGAAGACTGTTATCCGCTTCGCTGTCACCTGAGAAAGTCTTTTTTCCCTTAGAAAGTTCAAGACCCGCAGCTCGCGCAATCTGTCTGTCATGCGCATCCCAACGATTTGGCTGGAAACACATATTAACAAATTGATAAGTGATAAACTATGGAATGCCAGGACTGCCATAATGAATTAATTAAATACACCATTAAATAATTAATTAAATGTGGCAATAATTAATTAAAATGTGAAATAAATAGACAATTAGTTAAATGTGTCAAAAACATTTTTTAATTAATTATTTAGATTTAGTGCTCACATGTAAATTATGCGGTGTGAACGTCATAACTTTAGATCAAGGTGACGTAGGATTTTCAGAATAGTGCCTCAGGTCCGTCTGCTAAAAATCTCTGATCTAGAAATGTGTCCCACACTTCAGAAATGTAGAAGTTTGTATGTGATGAGCCTGTTAACATCCACCAGGACACCAGTGAAATACTGAAGGTACAGCTGTGTTTTAGCCACATGTTAAACCAGCAGATGCCTCTGAGCCAGATGTGTGTGTCTGTAATTAAAAGTGTGTATTCTATTTTATGTGTGTGTGTGTGTGTGTGTGTGTGTGTGTGTGTGTGTGTGTGTGTGTGTGTGTGTGTGTGTGTGTATATGTACAGTATGTTAATAATTTACATTTGCAACAGTAGGCAGTGTGTGCTGTATCACATTTTTTTTTTTTAATTTTGTTTTATTGTAAACACGTTTATTGTATTTTTATTCTAATATGCTGGTTTGGTGCTTCCATGGTGGATGACGCGATGCTCTGACACTTTTAGAGTTTGGTGAATTTGGCCAAAACCGAGTTGTCACTTTAAGAATAATCAATTTCATGTAATAAAATTACAAGAAGTGTTATTTCCTTGTTTTACGTTTACGTCCTCGTTTGTTGTTTTAGGATAGCTACATTCATCCGTGCTTTTTTAAAAGGCATATTTTTGATTCATAATTAAAAATTGGTCATTCATTCATGTAATCCCACCAATTAATTCCACGTTGTGTTTTTGAGTTATGTACAGTGGGGCAAAAAAGTATTTAGTCAGCCACCAGAGGTACACTTCAACTGTGAGAGACAGAATGTGAAAAATCCATGAATCCACATGGTAGGATTTGTAAAGAATTTATTCGTAAATCAGGGTGGAAAATAAGTATTTGGTCAATAACAAAAATACAACTCAATACTTTGTAACATAACCTTTGTTGGCAATAACAGAGGTCAAACGTTTACTATAGGTCTTTACCAGGTTTGCACACACAGTAGCTGGTATTTTGGCCCATTCCTCCATGCAGATCTTCTCGAGAGCAGTGATGTTTTGGGGCTGTCGCCGAGCAACACGGACTTTCAACTCCCGCCACAGATTTTCTATGGGGTTGAGGTCTGGAGACTGGCTAGGCCACTCCAGGACTTTCAAATGCTTCTTACGGAGCCACTCCTTTGTTGCCCGGGCGGTGTGTTTTGGATCATTGTCATGTTGGAAGACCCAGCCTCGTTTCATCTTCAAAGTTCTCACTGATGGAAGGAGGTTTTGGCTCAAAATCTCACGATACATGGCCCCATTCATTCTGTCCTTAACACGGATCAGTCGTCCTGTCCCCTTGGCAGAAAAACAGCCCCATAGCATGATGTTTCCACCCCCATGCTTCACAGTAGGTATGGTGTTCTTGGGATGCAACTCAGTATTCTTCTTCCTCCAAACACGACGAGTTGAGTTTATACCAAAAAGTTCTACTTTGGTTTCATCTGACCACATGACATTCTCCCAATCCTCTGCTGTATCATCCATGTGCTCTCTGGCAAACTTCAGACGGGCCTGGACATGCACTGGCTTCAGCAGCGGAACACGTCTGGCACTGCGGGATTTGATTCCCTGCCGTTGTAGTGTGTTACTGATGGTGACCTTTGTTACTTTGGTCCCAGCTCTCTGCAGGTCATTCACCAGGTCCCCCCGTGTGGTTCTGGGATCTTTGCTCACCGTTCTCATGATCATTTTGACCCCACGGGATGAGATCTTGCGTGGAGCCCCAGATCGAGGGAGATTATCAGTGGTCTTGTATGTCTTCCATTTTCTGATGATTGCTCCCACAGTTGATTTTTTCACACCAAGCTGCTTGCCTATTGTAGATTCACTCTTCCCAGTCTGGTGCAGGTCTACAATACTTTTCCTGGTGTCCTTCGAAAGCTCTTTGGTCTTGGCCATGGCGGAGTTTGGAGTCTGACTGTTTGAGGCTGTGGACAGGTGTCTTTTATACAGATGATGAGTTCAAACAGGTGCCATTCATACAGGTAACGAGTGGGGGACAGAAAAGCTTCTTACAGAAGACGTTACAGGTCTGTGAGAGCCAGAGATTTTCCTTGTTTGAGGTGACCAAATACTTATTTTCCACCCTAATAAATTCTTTACAAATCCTACCATGTGGATTCATGGATTTTTTTTTTTAAATTTATGTTATACACACACTTCAATAACTCTAACCTATACTCTCATGAGAAGAAATGAATATACACAATACGGTCAATTTTTTTTTCACATTATTCTGTACCCCTCCTCACATGGAAGTTCGAAAGTATTAGCCCTGGTGCTGCTGGACTAAATACTTGCCCCCACTGTTACATAACTCAAAAAGAACGACATACGTGGTGGAAGTAGGGTTAGGTGAAGGGAAATTACATCCCTTTAATAGTGAAAGAATCCTCCTTATATGTTGTCATATTGTGCATGCTCCATAGCTAGTACCTCCATAAAATTGACTGAAATGAATCAACTAGAAAAGTAATTGCAGACATTATCTATATAACAAAACAAAAATGCACAGGACTCCTGCTACGGGACAACACTTGAAGAGATTCATAGCATATATAAAGACTACTACACTGTTCA
>NW_024583243.1:78231-80433 GCF_018398535.1 Haplochromis burtoni | reverse complement strand
TTTTTTTTTCACATTCTGTCTCTCACAGTTGAAGTGTACCTCTGGTGCAAATTACTGTCCTCTGTCATCATTTTAGGTGGGGGAACTTGCACAATCGGTGGCTGACTAAATACTTTTTTGCCCCACTGTAGTTAACGCTGAAGTCTGCTGTCTAAATTTCGCATTCTTATTTGACTCATATTTACTTTAACACCTTCTGCTATGTTTTGAAATGAACGACATCCTTAAAAAGAAATATTCAAACTACTTTGGGTGAGTATGATTGTGTAAGAACTAGAATGTTGTTAACACGTAGGGATCACCCCCAAGACCCTTAATGTCTAACCTGCTGATAAAATTGAGGGGGAGGTAGCAGTAATGGGGTGAATGAGGCTACTGCAGCAGCCACACCCCCCAGCCTCTAACTAATGCACCTCCCAAGGCGTTCAGGGCCCTGCTTGTGTGGTGATATGTTGTGAACCTAATGACTAGAGTGTAATTTAAAAAAAGAGGAAGCGTGTGAGACATGTTGACATCCTTGTCTCTACAAACAGTCCTATATGTAAATCTCAGAAGTGGAAAATGACACAAAATACGTGGACTGGACACGATTTAAGAACTTTAAAACATGAGAATCAGAATCAGAAAGACTTTATTTATCCCCAAGGGGCAATTAACATACAACAGGGCAGATAACCTTGAAGATAAGAACAATAAGATCAGAATACACAGAATATACAGTTTTAAAATTACAGTTTAAAATTAAAGTGACTGAAAGGTGAATACATAACTGTAAGTGACTAAGAGTGAATAAACTGTCGGTAGTATAAGAAGAGTGTAGAGTAGTTTTGTTTCTGGTGTGGGAAATGGTCTTATCTGGGCTTATCTTAAAAAGCAGGGTGGCCTTGGGGACAAAGTCCTGCAGGAAATGCAGCGGAGGCATCGCCCAGAGGGCAGCCATTGAAATGCAGGGTGAAGAACGTGAGAGGGGTCGTTGATGATTTTGGCTGCCAGTCTAAGGGCCTGTTGGCTAAAAACCTGTGCCAGAGTTCTGACAGGCAGGCCAATGATATTAGAGCACACTGATGCAGTGTGCTGCAGTCTGTTCTTGTTCTGAAGGCTGAGGGAGTGGAACCAGCAGGTGATGGAGAAGGTCATGATGAAGGCATAGTAAAAAGTCATCATGATGGGTGTGCTGACTCCAAAGGAGTTGAGTTTCCTAAGGAGGTATAGCTGTTGGTGGCACCTCCTGAGAATCTCCTCTGTGTTGGCAGAGAATTTCAGGAGGTTGTCAAAGATGGTTCCGAGGTATTTGTACTCCTCAACTACCTCCACTGGCTTCCCGTGGATGGTGGTGGTGACTGAAGCAGCCAGATCCCTCTGCCTACTGGAGAAGGTCACCACCATCTCTTACCACCATCTCAAACCTGGTGTAGAAAGCGTTGAGGTCGTCAGGGAGGGAGGAGGGGTTCCTGCTCTCCACCTGGATGGTTCTGGGGGTGATGACCACAGTATTCACAGAGGCCATGGTTTTGAGGAACTGCCAGGCTGAGTGGAGGTCCCCTGTGGTGAATTTTTTTTTCAACTGTGTTTTTCTACTCCAGTTTAGCAGTTTTTATGGCTCTCTTGAGCTCCTGGTTGACCTCCTTTTTGTCCAGAGCAGAGCTGGTAACATGAGAAAAGCACAAGAAAAAAGCTGAAGTCAGAAAAGGTTAAAAGGTGAAATACTCGACCATTTGTAGTCTTAATCATGTTGAAGTGGTCTCTGTAGTGCAATACATAACTATACTACTGCACACTGTGCAACCTAAACTTTACACCTGTTATATTAAAGTTTTCCACACTTCCTAAAAGACACTTCTTGAAGTCTTCTGCCCTTTTGCCTAAACTTTAAACAAAAATACTCTACAAAAAAACAAACAAACAACAACCACACAAACACATTCAAAACTGGTTAAACTCAGAATCACACAGTATCACTCTGACTCTGTTACTTCTGACGTTTAATAACCTGTTTATGCCACTGTTACAGGGCGTAAACTCACTTGTCAGTAGTGCACAGATCTTATCTGCAGTCTGGCATTCTGCTCTTATTAGAGCAGCAATAAAGAGTTCATAACATTTCTGAAATTTGCAATATGTGGTTTTGAATTGGTTTGTGTGTGTGTGTGTGTGTGTGTGTGTGTGTTTGTGTGTGTGTGTGTGTGTGTGTGTGTGGACACT
>NW_024583243.1:51638-78206 GCF_018398535.1 Haplochromis burtoni | reverse complement strand
TGAAATGATTCTTAGGACCCACTTTCTGTCTTATACAAGGGCGTAGAGGTAGTCAGATGCTTTCAGCTTGTCAGTAGGTGAACAGATCTTAGATGCAGTCTCGGTAACTATTGATCTGCTGCTTATCGAGAGGGGAGGAAGCAAGCAATCGAAAGGAGTTAAGTAAAATCAAACAGTAAAATAAACATTTCTGAAAATCTTTGCTATAGCTAATGTGGTTTTGAAATTGGTTTGTGAGTGTCGTGATTTTGTGTGCTGATGTGTAGCCAAACGCTAAATCTACGAGGAAAATGCAGTTTGGATATCGTGATTTTAGTGTCCAGAGCGTTAATCGGTTAGTATGTGTGAGATTATCAATATCGGTTAAGTACTTCAGCTAGGGAAAGCATTATGCAATTAGATGTCCTAACAAAATATGAAAACACAACTTTCTGTTGTGTGTGGCTAGATGCGTGTGTGTTAAAAATACAATGATATTGAATAAGTATGTAAATCAAATTCTATCCTAGCGATCGGAACAAGAATACAAACTTATATTGTATACTAGATCTAATAATGTATTTCAGGACACCCTATATGTAGGCAAAATTAATGTTATAATAGATAAGACTCATCTGTGCTTTATGGTGCACGTAATAAAGTTTGAAAGCAATAAACATTAGTTCAAATATATAAAAAAATTGTATAAAATTAATTGTTATCAATTTCACCTCCAACAACAATACTTAGAAAGAAGCGGAGACACATAGGCTGCTATTCCATGTTGCTTTGAAAACAATTTGTTCGAGGAGGAGAGATCATATATACTGATTGAACATTTTATCTCTGGAGCTCATTGTACCGTCACACGAACTGTGGTAACTCTGAAAATTGCCCACATGGACACCGGCTCCTTGATAAAGCAGTTAAAATAATAATGCGAACAGCGTGTACTTTGAAAGAGAGTCAGTGAGCTGTCTGTTCCATGCTTTTTCTAGTGTTTATTCTGAGAATCTACAGTTTAGGTTACAAGGTGTGGTTGACCTTCAGAAAGTGGTTTGCAGCACATGTCGCGTACTCGACAGAGAGCTTTCCTATCATCAACTTTCACTATTTTCTTTCTTTTTCACTCCATCCCACATATGAGAGTTACTCGTTACTGTCCTAGATAAGTGCCACTTAGCTTGAGTGAGTAAACACCCACCACTAGAGTCTGTATGAAGACTACGGGTGAAGTCAGTGAGTGTTGGGAAAGAGACTCCAGTTTTTACCAGGTTTTGAATTTCGCACCATTTTGTAGAATTGGATTAGTCTGTACCATTTTGTGTGTGTCCACATTGTTAGACTTTGTTGAAGAGTTGTCGACTCTCCTTCTGAGGAGTTACTAGAAAACTGCAGTGAGAGACAGTTGTTGCTCAGTATTGCTCTGTTAGACCCAAACAGACAAAAGAAAATCTGAAAAGCATCAAAACTTACAAAAATCTGAACGATCTCATTTAACCAAATGAGTGTAAATAAGCCAATCCTCAAATCCAAGCAGCCATGAAAACCCAGAAGTACACGTAGAGGTATTTGATTATAGTTTACTGCTGTACCAATCCCGAGATCACATATAGCACATGATGCACCACGTAAATAGCCTGCACTAGATGTGAGTTTTTTTTAATCATGTTTTAAAAGAGTCTCCTTGTGTACATGACCAGAAGGCATGAACTCTTTCTTAATCTGAAGACGTAACAGATGTTTTGTTGAGCCGGTACGTAGGAAGCCTGTCACCATTGTTGTTCTTTTAATGTGTACTCTCTTCTGATATCTCATTGATTAAAGGGTTTAGAAAAAAACAAAGACTACGGATTACCGTCTATTACCAAACACTCCTACGATGCGTTTGTCGCTTCAGGTTATTCTTTTGGAGAAAGACAGAAGAAAGAAAGTTAGTTAGAGAAACGAAAGCCAGGAAGAGATTGCTTTTTTACACCCCCCCCCCGCTTTTAAATTATTTTATTCCACCCACGAGTATAAGGCATGCAAATGCTAAAAAAATCGGCGGAAGGATGCTTGACTTAGGTAGTTGATCAGGGTGTAAAGAGAGGACACCAATATAGCAGTCCATGCCCAGTGAAAAATATCTTCACACCTTAATCCTGAGAGGAGAACAGGAATAATAAAGAATTAAATAACTAGCCAATGATTCACTTCATCTGAAATGACGAAAAAACAGACACCAAGTGCTCTTGTTATTTATTCTGGTCCTGTACAGGAGACAATAACAGACGACACACGACATTCCTTTGTGGGAAAATAACATACAATTAAAAACAAACATTAACAGGGAAAGAGCAGAGTCTTAAAACTCTTAATTTATGAAAGCTAACAGAGAACATATCAAATTATGAAAAAAAAAAAGAAATAACCCTCAGCTTAGAAGGAAAAACCTACTCATCGGCTCGCTGGTGGGATACATGGTTAAAAGTAAAGCGGAGGTGAGAAGAAGAACACTACAAAGGAGAAGGAAAATTCAATGTACAGAAAAGTTCTTTTGAACAGAGAAGAAATTCTTAGATGTCAGTGTCCATCTGAAAAAAAAACAGAACAGACAGTGTTTACCCCTATCAGGTATATTTTCTTTTTTTTTTGTATTTTTTTTTCTAAATTATATGAGCTTTCATAATAGTTGAAGAAGAGCACCAGAGAGGAAATCTGTACAGAAAGTCTTTGAACAAAGAAGAAATTCTTTCCAGTGTCTCTAAAAGTGTTTCCTTCAGGTATTTTTTTTCTAATTTGAGCTTTCATATTTAAGACTGTAATGTTTAATGTTTCAAAGGATTGTGCTGTTGCTTCCTGTAGACAGAGATAAAGAGCATTTGTTTTTGTTCATTTTCAGAGGTGAATCATGGCTCTTTATCAGATTTCTGGACTTTTTACACATCGACTCTCATCCTTCATTAATGCTGCCGTGTCTCTAACTCTTCTCTTCTGCAGAGGTAAGTTTCGAGGCATAAAACACAATTACAGGCTGAAAAAACATGTTTATCTTCAGATAATGAAAGAGTCGAGCCCTGGTCATGTACACAGAGACTCTTTAAACAATAAAAAACACAATCAGCCTTTCATATGAATCCTACAGCAGTAAATCAAATCTGATGTGTTTCTTTGCAGGTTATTCTCAGGAAGCTCCAACAAAGCAAATAGTGGCTCTGCTGGGTGATGATGTTGTTTTACCCTGTTTCCTGAAAACTCCCGTGGATGTATCACAGCTGCAGCTGGAGTGGGCAAGAACTGACCTGACATCAGGATTTATCTACATGTGGGAGAAAAAGAAAGAAAATGTGGAGTTGAAAGAGCCGTCGTACGCTGGAAGAACCTCACTGTCCTTTGATAAACTGAAGCATGGAGACGTCTCACTGACTCTCTTCAAAGTACAGCTGTCTGATCAAGGACCGTACAGATGTTTCATTCCACAGCTGGGTCAAAGGTCATATGTTCATCTTATTGTTGGTAAGATTATTTTATTTAACTTTATTATGACTAATTCCTACTGTCAAAGTTTATTAGCACAAAAGAATCTTTTAAAATTTTTCTGGAATATGTGACATTATTTGTCTTTTCCAGTGTAAATAAATAATTCAAAGTAACGATATTGATAATCTCACACACAGTTAGTAGATATCCAAATGTTCTCTTGTAACATGTGTGCAGCAGATTACTGTGATTTCTCTCGTCTCCCTTCATCAGGGTCAGCATCTACACCCGTCATGAAGGTGATGTCAAATGTCAGCAGCAGGGTGGTGTTACAGTGTGAGTCTGCAGGCTGGTATCCAGAGCCTGAGCTGCTGTGGTTGGACGGTGAGGGAAACCTCCTCTCTGCTGGACCTACAGAGACCCTCAGAGGTCCTGATGACCTCTATACTGTCAGCAGCAGAGTGACTGTGGAGAAGAGACACAGCAACAACATCACCTGCAGAGTCCAACAGAGGAACACCAACCAGAGCAGAGAGACACACATACATGTTCCAGGTAAAATGACTCACATTCAGAAACAAACTATTTTATTATTTCACCCTCATCATGTGCAGTTTGAACCAAATCAGAGCTAGTTTTACAAATATTCTTCTATTTCTTTATGTTTTAAGGCTCTGCTGTCAGGAAGGAACCATCGGCCACTTTCATCATCGTGATAGTTGGCCTGCTGTGGATTTGTAGTTGTTATCGCTTTCGTTTGGAATTTCATCATCAAAAAAACCTGGTGCGTCACACGTTTGTTTCCCCTCTCATTAATAATCAGACAATGTTTTTTGACACTGCGGATTTATGATACTCAGCTGAAATAACTAAGGAGAGTGTCACCTTTGGTCCACTCTATAAAAGTCTTTGATAGCAACCAAACATTCAATTCAATTTTATTTATACAGCACCAAATCACAACAACAGTCGCCTCAAGGTGCTTTATATTGTAAGGTAGACCCTACAATAATACATACAGAGAAAAACCCAACAGTCATATGACCCCCTATGAGCAAGCACTTTGGCGACAGTGGGAAGGAAAAACTCCCTTTTAAAAGGAAGAATCCTCCTTATTTTGTCATTTCTGTGTGCAGACCCCAAAGAGACTGAAACTGAGAAGAAAACAACAAAACAAAAATGCACCAGAGCTCCTGCTGACAACACTGAGATCATAGCAATAAAAGCAGTGCCGCCATCAGAACAGCTGGAAGACGACACATCTGCTGCTGAGGGTTTTAGTGTCAGGGTTATGGTTATAGTAAGCAGCTAGGGAAAGCATTATGTCAATTTGATGTCCCCACAAAAATATGAAAACACAACTTTCTGTGTGTGTGGCTATGCATGTGTGTTAAATACAATGATATAAAAAGAGAACAAATCTCTGAGTTCATAACTTTGTAATGATTAATGATTCAGGAACCTTTGTACAAATGTATGAGTCAATCCAGGCTTGAGCAGCAAAACCTATAATTGTTCAAAGTCCAACAACAATACTTAGAAGAAGCAGGAGACACAGAGGCTGCTATTCCAGTGCTTTGAAAAACATTTGTTCGAGGTAGGATTTCTTATTTTCTGTATCGTCACATCCCTGCCACAGACCAACATTAATAATAATCGGCTGTTCCTTCTTGTTTTATCAGAGAATCAGTTTCAGTGTGACAGAAAGTGGTTTGAGCATTTCGCTCAAGATCACATTCATGAATTTCCACTGTTGTCTAATGCCACTTAGCTTGAGTGAGTAAACACCCACCACTAGAGTCTGTATGAAGACTACGGGTGAAGTCAGTGAGTGTTGGGAAAGAGACTCCAGTTTTTACCAGGTTTTGAATTTCGCACCATTTTGTAGAATTGGATTAGTCTGTACCATTTTGTGTGTGTCCACATTGTTAGACTTTGTTGAAGAGTTGTCGACTCTCCTTCTGAGGAGTTACTAGAAAACTGCAGTGAGAGACAGTTGTTGCTCAGTATTGCTCTGTTAGACCCAAACAGACAAAAGAAAATCTGAAAAGCATCAAAACTTACAAAAATCTGAACGATCTCATTTAACCAAATGAGTGTAAATAAGCCGATCCTCAAATCCAAGCAGCCATGAAAACCCAGAAGTACACGTAGAGGTGTAGGAGCTGTCACCTGTACTTTCTGATATTTTAAAGGGTTTAGAAAAAGCTACGTTACAAAACACATTATTGTCTTGGTTTCTTTGACAGAGAAAATAGTAACAGGAAGCTTGCTTTTCTTTTTAATTTTCACAGTAATGAGCAATGCTCTTCAGGAGCTCAGTCTGATCTTCACACACACCCGCAGCTTTCTCTGCTGCTGTGGGAACAGGAAGCAGGTGAAGAAGAGCACCAGAGAGGAAATCTGTACAGAAAGTCTTTGAACAAAGAAGAAATTATTTCCAGTGTCTCTAAAAGTGTTTCTTTGAGGTATTTTTTTCTTGTTTCAGAAGATTGTGCTGTTGCTTCCTGTAAGACAGAGATAAAGAGCATTTGTTTTTGTTAATTTTCAGAGGTGAATCATGGCTCTTTATCAGATTTCTGGACTTTTTACACATCGACTCTCATCCTTCATTAATGCTGCCGTGTCTCTAACTCTTCTCTTCTGCAGAGGTAAGTTTAGAGGCATAAAACACCACTACAGGCTGAAAAAACATGTTCATCTTCAGATTATGAAAGAGTCGAGCCCTGGTCATGTACACAGAGACTCTTTACACAATAAAAAACACAATCAGCCTTTCATCTGAATCCCACAGAAGTAAATCAAATCTGATGTGTTTCTTTGCAGGTTATTCTCAGGAAGCTCCAACAAAGCAAATAGTGGCTCTGCTGGGTGATGATGTTGATTTACCCTGTTTCCTGAAAACTCCCGTGGATGTATCACAGCTGCAGCTGGAGTGGGCAAGAACTGACCTGACACCAGGATTTATCTACATGTGGGACAAAAATAAAGAAAATGTGGAGTTGAAAGAGCCGTCGTACGCTGGAAGAACCTCCCTGTCCTTTGATAAACTGAAGCATGGAGACGTCTCACTGACTCTCTCCAAAGTACAGCTGTCTGATCAAGGACCGTACAGATGTTTCATTCCACAGCTGGGTCAAAGGTCATATGTTCATCTTATTGTTGGTAAGATTATTTTATTTAACTTTATTATGACTAATTCCTACTGTCAAAGTTTATTAGCACAAAAGAATCTTTTAAAATTTTTCTGGAATATGTGACATTATTTGTCTTTTCCAGTGTAAATAAATAATTCAAAGTTACGATATTGATAATCTCACACACAGTTAGTAGATATCCAAATGTTCTCTTGTAACATGTGTGCAGCAGATTACTGTGATTTCTCTCGTCTCCCTTCATCAGGGTCAGCATCTACACCCATCATGAAGGTGATGTCAAATGTCAGCAGCAGGTTGGTGTTACAGTGTGAGTCTGCAGGCTGGTATCCAGAGCCTGAGCTGCTGTGGTTGGACGGTGAGGGAAACCTCCTCTCTGCTGGACCTACAGAGACCCTCAGAGGTCCTGATGACCTCTATACTGTCAGCAGCAGAGTGACTGTGGAGAAGAGACACAGCAACAACATCACCTGCAGAGTCCAACAGAGGAACACCAACCAGAGCAGAGAGACACACATACATGTTCCAGGTAATAATGACTCACATTCACAAACTATTTCATTATTTCACCCTCATCATGTGCAGTTTGAACCAAATCAGAGCTAGTTTTACAAAAATAACTTGTATTTCTTTATCTTTTAAGGCTCTGCTGTCAGGAAGGAACCATCGGCCACTTTCATCATCGTGATCGTTGGCCTGCTGTGGATTTGTACCATTGTCACTGTCGTGTGGAATTTCATACCATCAAAAAAACCTGGTGCGTCACACGTTTGTTTCCCGTCTCATTAATAATCAGACAATGTTTTTTGACACTGCGGATTTATGATACTCAGCTGAAATAACTAAGCAGAGCGTCACCTTTGTTCCACTCTATATAAGTCTTTGATAACAACCAAACACATTCAATTCAATTGTATTTATACAGCACCAAATCACAACAACAGTCACCTCAAGGTGCTTTATATTGTAAAGTAGACCCTACAATAATACATAGAGAAAAACACAACAGTCATATGACCCCTATGAGCAAATGCTTTGGTGACAGTGGGGAGGAAAAACTCCCTTTTAATAGGAAGAATCCTCCTTATTTTGTCATTTCTGTGTGCAGACCCCAAAGAGATTGAAACTGAGAAGAAAACAACAAAACAAAAATGCACCAGAGCTCCTGCTGACAACACTGAGATCATAGCAATAAAAGCAGTCCCGCCATCAGAACAGCTGGAAGACGACACATCTGCTGCTGAGGAGATCAAAGAAGGCGAGAAGGAAAAGAAACAGAAGAAACAGAAGTACAGAATAAGTGGTTCAAAGAAAAAAGCTCAAATTTGACGACCGTTTGTCTTAAAAACAGAACTTTAGCTCTCATGCTGCATCCAATGTTTCGAGGAGCTGACGCCATAACGTGCATGACGTGAGACACAGAAGACTCCAAACATGTTTGACACTCTGTTTCTGTGCTCATCGTCACTTCATCATCACATCACGGAAAACATCAAACTTGTGATGTGTTCAGGAGTTTTCATCTATGAGGGAACTGCAGTGACGTCACAGAAAAAACTAAAAACCCTGCAGTTTGTTTCGCAGCACTTCCAGACTCACACACTGCATCGTGTGGTAAAGGCTTTACCCACTGGAGGGAACCACAGATCTGACTGTTGTGATAAAGCAGAGTGCACGTCAGCCTGTGGGTCACTTTTAAAGAGGAAGTTCAGAAATGTAAAATGAGTCATGTGACCTTCCTTATGCGTTTGTTTCTTTGAGTCTGTCAGCTACCTCCGCATTATCTGGAGGATGTTAGGAAGTTAATGATTGTTGCGACTCAACAGACGGACGTGCTTTCAGCTTTTCTAGTGTGTTATTTTCCTCATGTGTGTCATTGCCTTCAGTTTACATCCATGTTTATCGACCATCCAGTTTCATGTTGTGCTTTGTGCTGCACAACTGATGAAGTTCAGAATCAGATTTATTTAAGTTTGTGCACAAACCAGTGTCACAGCTTATAACTGAGGTGTGAGGGGTCGGCAGCAAGCTTCCACTTTCCACCGCAGAAGGACTTCAGATTGTTTGGAAGTGACCTTACAACCTTTCTCAGAGTGAAGAGCAACAGCCTGGATTTGATTAGATTCATGTAGTGTCTTTGAAAAGTGTACAACATAATGAAATGAAGTTTAGCATCTAATCCAAAGTGTAAACTATGTGTGTAGATGTATTTGTATATACAATACACACACACACACACACACACACACACACACACACACACACACACACACACACACACACACACACACACACACACCAATTACAAGATGTACAGTATTTGCATGCAATATTAAAATACGCGGTGTGTAATTTGTCCATGTGTACAGGGCTTTAGTTTTGCAGTTTTACTTTCAGTTCAGCAGAATGTTCAGCTGGATCTGAAACTCTGGTGTGATTACAGCGAAGGCGATCAGAGTGTGACGCTCGCTGGGTCACTCTCACAGGTAACAGACTCACAGTGTAAGACAGAGACGGCGATCACTGGATTTAATGGTTTTATTATCAGACACAAAACACACTGATCAGTAAGTGTGTCATCTGTGAGATTTGTGACCTGCAGCAGTCTCTGTTAATAACGCTTCACAGTTTGTGTAATCTGAAGCCAGACTGTGCAGTTAAGACAAGTAAAAACTTGTTTCATTCAGAATCTGATGCCAACTTACCAGAGCATCCAGTTTGACCACAGCAGAGCCCAAAGACGATGACGTGCTGCCTTTCTGCTGGTTTTTTATCTCTGCTGAGCTCCAGCAAACTCTCATAACGACTTTATAACGACCGATTTACTGTAAAACTCAGGACAACAGGAGTTACAGTCTGCACCACTGCGGTAAGCCTTTTTAAATATATAATAATGTATCTGTGTGTCTGTGTAGGCGTGTGTCTCTGTTTCGCTGTAGAGTTCCTGGTGAGTGTGATGGTGCACGTCCAGCTTTAGCAGACCGATGAACAGGTGAACACAGCGGACATGTTTCAGCATTAGCAGCATCATAAACAAACATGTTCTAAAAACGATATTTAAAGATGAATTATGGTCTTAACAACAAATTTTCTCTTATAAAGTCAGACTTTCTGTCCACATTACTTTGATTTTTACTAGAAGTAATTTGTCAAAAAGACACAAAACACAGAACTGTTTCTTTTTCCAGATATTTTTCTTTTATTAGCGCTCTGAATAACACACAAACCCACCCTATAAAACCACCCTGTTGCTTTACAGAGCGTCCTGGGGTGGAGTCAGATTCCCACGCTTACGTTGTTATTTTTGCTCGTCTTGGTTCAAATTGTTTCCACTGATTGAAGGTGGATCAGGTTTGTTTATTTGACCTAAAATCATGCAAAGAAATCACATTATACAGAGTACACACTTGCCTGTGTCGGACTGTGACATCATTGTTAACACGAGCCACGATCCTTGATCCGAGCTCATGAGGTCGTCATTAAATTAAAAGTAACTCTAACTATGCACATCTTACATTTACATTTGTTAAAGTTACACTTACACTCTGTGGTCTCGCTTCACGTTGTGTCAGTGTGATATTGTGGTAACACCTAAGTGGACATTAAATGTTTCCATATGTAGGCTTACTGATACAAGATGCAAACCGGTGTCCCTCTGTGCTCACGTGCAATATGAGCACAGACTCTTTTACATTTGTTTGTTTTTTATTATCATTATTAATGTGAGATTAATCAGCTCTGTCTGTTTGATATTCCACCGTTCACAGGTTTCAAGATGCATCGTCTTCAAACTTTGCCACAATAAACTAGGCCTTCTGGGTCATGAGTAGCTAGGCTGGCTAAACATTTAAACCTTGACCTTTATTGTTCTTGCACCCAAAGTCAAAGTTAACCTTGGAAAATTATTTCAAGAAACCATCTTGAGTAATATATCATATGAAAAGGCGTGGAGAGAGCCATACGACACACTTTTTATTTTTTTAATTTGATGCCCTACAACGTCCCAGTGACGCCATAACAGGCTGATGTCTGCCTTTCACTCTCTGGGTGGAGGTCTGTGATGAAACAGAAGTATTAGGGCAAGTGGTGAAAGACAGATGTTAATGTGTTCTATGGCAAAGAATAAAAGCATGAAAGATGTGTGTCTAATTTAATTAGATTCAGATTAGATTTTATTAATTAATTTAAGCAGTCACCTCAACACACTTTATATTGTGAGGTAAAGACAATAATACAGAGAAACCCCGGCGCTCCACTATGAGCAAGCACTTGGTGACAGGGAGAAGAAGAAGACCTGTTGTAGAAGCAGGCTGAGGGAGGGACGACCAAACATATATGACATATTTTAGTCATATTTCGATGACTAAAGAAAGACATAAAATATGTTCTCATCAGTCCATGTTGAACTTTATTTTGAACTTATATTCATATGAAGATAAGTTCATATTGAATCAAAAATAAAACAGGGTTTGTGCATCATGTAACCTCTGAGACTGTGGGGTTTCAGGCCCAGTTTTGATGTCTAAGCAAGGATCTGAAACCTTTCTGTTGCTGGAAACATGTCACAGTTCTGATTATAATCTTTACAGACAGTTTCTGCACACAGCCGAGCTTTTTCATTTCTGTGGCTGATGCGCTTTTGTTGGCTTTTCAAGTGAAGATCTTCAGCCTCCGTTCTGCGGCAGATTGCAGTTCAGTGTTGAGAGAGAGGAATGAAAATTAACACCTAAGTGGACAAGTTCAAGTATCTCAACGTTCTATTTATAGCAGTGCAGTGAGAGTGGATCGACAGACTGGTGCAGCGTCTGCAGAGATGTGGCCTGAGAGAAAACTGTAAGCTGTTGGTTTACTGGTCGGTCAACATTCCTAACCTCACCCAGGAGTGACATTTCAGAAACAAACAACTTTAAAATGTGTTTGAGCGCTCACTTAGAGAAAGTTCAGGCACATGTTGTTGTGTTTACTTCAATCATTTTATTTGAACTGACAAAACAATTTCCCAAATCTCTGATGAATAATTTTGATCATATCTTTTCATTAAATGCAGTAATGATTATCTTTTGAATTACCTTTATTTTGTTTTGTTTTTTATAAAGACTGAACATCACTCATTAAAAAATAGAAAACAAATTTAGAATGGATGTAAAAGGGAAGTTTTTTTTTCTAGAAATAACCATATTACCGAATCAGTTTCACAATATCAGACTGTTAGCATGCTTCACTGAGAGCTGAAGAGAGTAAAAGCCTTTTGTTTTGACTTTCAGATAAGAAGCGAAGGATGTCTCTTCAGGAGATCTTCTGGAGACCGTCAGCTGTCACTGCTGTTTTGGTGCTTCTAACACTTCTCTTCTGCAGAGGTAAACCTCTGATGTTCCTGTACACTATCTCAGACACCTGGTTGTGCTCATTCCTGTACCTTGTACTTGTGCTTGTACCTTACCTCATGTTGCTATGTGTCAGATAGTCTCTGGGACACCTTGGGGCAGCCTGTAGCTCTGGTCCTGTTGGCTGTGGTAGAGTCTTAGCTCTATGGATCTGATGCTTAGTGCCTCTTCTTGTGCTGCCATGATCAGAGCCTCTGTACAGTCCTGTAAGGTGGTCTTTTCCAACCACTGGTAGGATTTCTTGATACCAGCCATTTCCTCAATCGGTCGATGGTACATCCCATGCAGGTGTTTGGTCGTCCATGACAGTTTCTGTCCTGTTCCTCCTCATTGTCCTCTTCAGCTGGCTGATGGAGTCTTGAAGCAGCTGATCTCAGGGGGGCTTTTTCCTGATGTATTCATGGATTGTTTGTGTTTAATCCTGGATTGTGGTTCTGCCACATGAATTCTCACCATTTCTCTGTTGCTCATAGAGCATCAGGATGCTGGACTTTGGGTGGAATCCTGCACGCATAATAATCTGTATCTGTCTTTACATCAGTCACATCTTCTCATGTGATGATTTTGTTACTGCAGCTGAGTATCTTATGACTGTTATGAAATAGTATGTATAAAACATGTCAGGTCCTGATGCTGTCCAGCTCTTCATTCTGGAGACTCATTGTTAGTTGTCTGCATTTCTGATGTTGACTGACTCTCTGTGGTCTACTCTTAGGTCCACCACCCACTTGCTGTTAGTGTTGTGTGATGTGCCCTTCTCCCAGATGTTCTTGCAGGCCTTGTTCTAGTCTTCTCTTGAAGCTGAGAGTACACCTTGGACTAATATTTGGAGAGCAGCCTATTTACTCTCCAGGCCTCTGCTTCTCTGGCATATCTCTTCAGCCTCAGACGAGTGAACAGACCTGTGAGCAGTTGTTTGGCACTTTTTAGAATCTCAGTCATGAACATCTTGCTCTTCATCATATCATCCAGGACCCGTCTTATAAAGCTCTACGGAGTGGAGAAGTTTCAATGTGTGAGACAAAAACTGGCTTTTTTTGCATATGAACCCCAAAAGACCAATTCTGCTGGAGGCGTAACACAAGGTAACAATGGTAATATTTTTATTTTAAAAAATGTATTTTACTAATTATAGAAGCATCTAGAGACATCAAACTATTTTTTTACTGTGAAGAAAGAGGTGAAATGAAAGAAAAAGCTTTGAAAAAGGTCTATCCAATTACCCTGCATGCAATGGCTCAGTGGTTTCTCTCGTCTCCCTTCCTCAGGGTCAGTCTCTACACCCGTCATAAAGGTGATGTCAAATGTAAGCAGCAGGGTGGTGTTACAGTGTGAGTCTGCAGGCTGGTATCCAGAGCCTGAGCTGCTGTGGTTGGACGGTGAGGGAAACCTCCTCTCTGCTGGACCTACAGAGACCCTCAGAGGTCCTGATGACCTCTATACTGTCAGCAGCAGAGTGATTGTGGAGAAGAGACACAGCAACAACATCACCTGCAGAGTCCAACAGAGGAACACCAACCAGAGCAGAGAGACACACATACATGTTCCAGGTATGACTCACATTCAGAAACAAACTATTTTATTATTTCACCCTCATCATGTGCAGTTTGAACCAAATCAGAGCTAGTTTTACAGGAATATTCTTCTATTTCTTTATGTTTTAAGGCTCTGCTGTCAGGAAGGAACCATCGGCCACTTTCATCATCGTGATCATTGGCCTGCTGTACGTTGGTGCTGTTATCGCTTTCGTTTGGAATTTCATCCTATCAAAAAAACCTGGTGCGTCACACGTTTGTTTCCCTTCTCTATGTTTTCTGGAGTATGAAAGGCTGAATTTCTGAGACTAAATTGAGCACAGTGTCAGCTTTGTTTCCCTTTATAGGAGTCTGAATATGTTCGTTCATGGACAGTAATGCTGCTCTGGACTTTGGAAATTAACAAGGGATCATTTCAGCATTATCTTACCTGAATGAATATTTTATTCTCACACTGCTCAGTTTACAGTTGATGATTGCTCAGTATTTTTACACTGTGGTTTAGGGATGAATGTAACATTACAGGATCTTAACCAGCAGGAGGGATCAGAGGGAGTGTCAGTGGGGTTGAACAGGAATATAAATCAACAAACGCATGATAATTGCTCTGACTAATGCGTACTATTATTTTAATGTTCCCACACAGTTACAGGTATTTTATGGTCACATAAAAATTTCAATAGGAAAGCTGTATTCAAACACAAACACATGTATATGTATGACACTTTTCCTTTCTGTGTTTAGACACCAAGGTGAATGAAACTGAGCTGAAAACAATGAAACAAAAAGGCAGCAGAGCTCGTGGTGACGACACTGAGACCAAAGAAATAAAAGAAGAGCCGCCATCAGAACAGCTGGAAGACGACACATCTGCTGTTGACATGAGTGAGGTGATCAAAGAGGGCGAGGAAAACCAGGAAACAGAGACTCAGAGTACGGCACAGTCAGCCTTAACCAGCAGTGAAAACTAAAGAACAAGAAGCTCTCTGAGAGCACAAACCTCAGGCAGCTCATTGACTGTGCAGTGCTTACTTTTAAGCAAGAATAGTGTATTTTTATATAACATTACACTGGAGTAGGATAATAAGTATGTGTAAATAAATGGACATTAATGACTTGAACTTATTATGTAATATTGTACTGCATTATATTTATAACTAACATTTATTTATAAGTAACTCATTCATTCCCCGGACAATACTTTAAAGATTTAACACATTTTTGGGTCAACGTAAAAGAAAGATAGATGTGAAATGTAAAAGTGAGGTCAGAGGTCAAATGTGACATCATATGTGACATTAACGATACACACATACACACCACACTTGTAAGAATCATAAAGTTTAACTCTTTTTTGTTAGTTTTCCATCAGTAAACCATCAAACATGACCCCACTCTGAATCCCTGAAAAGTTCTATCAGAAGTCATTCAAACTTTTCCAGCTCTGGTGTTTACAGATGCAATGACCCACAGAGACGATCAGATGATAGAAAAGTCCAAACTCATGATGTTTTTAATTGCGTTTCACTTTCAGTTACTTTTTTGTTTTTGATTATCTGCTGACAATTCATTTCACTTTTCTTAATGCAGCATCAAATCACATCAGCAGTGAACTTCCAGGTTAACACATTACATTGTGTGTTCCCACTAGAGGGAGCTACATAGCTGCTGCTATGACTCCAGGATAAAGCAGGTTGTGTTTACAGCACAGCAAAGAGCCAGAGGACATACAAAGATGTTCAGAAATATAAAATGTGGAGCTTCCTGTTGATGTGACCTTCCTCTTGTGCATTTGGTTTTGTGGTTCTTCTTTGGGCGTCGACTGTATCTCTGTCAAAGCTGATGGATGGTTAGAGGGTCGTGATTGTTGATTTCTTGATGCCAACACAATCAGATGATCCCAAAGACACCAGTGTGTGTTTTTAAATGAGTCAGTGTGGAGTAAAGTTCCTTTACTGTTTAATGGTACAGTGTGCCACACATGTTTTCATCTGTTTTCTCTAATGTGTGTCATTGCCTCCTGTTTAAAGCCACATTTATGGGCCATCCAGGCACTATGTGTTTGTTTTTGTGTTGTTTCTCTTGGTTTTGTAAATGATTTCTGTTTTTGTAAATAAAGTTTCTAAGTTACTCCCTTATTCTGCCTCCACAGTCGAGCTGTGACGGTATTTATGTCTGACTAAATACACCCACTGAACAGAGAGTACATACGCTGTCCATTCTGAGGGTTACATAACAGGACATACAAAAAATAAAAAAGCTCTTAATTGTTTTTTTTTATATAAAACCTCAAATAAACAAAAGCACATATTATGCCTTGTTGTTGTTTATTTAATAGAAAATAAGTCAAACTACAGAAGCAGTCCTGCAAAAAACTGAGCACAGACTCTTATTCAGTACCACCCATAGTAGGATTAACTTGATGTAATAGTTTTGGTATGACTTTATGGGTCATCTTTACATCCTGACATGCAAGTATTTGTTCATGCACAGCTCTCTGAAGGTCCCACAACAGTATTTGAGTCAGGCTGAGGTTTGGACTGACCGGCTCATTGCTGCACTTTGGTTCTTTTCACTTTCAGTGGTGTAGATTTGCTGCTGTGCTTGGGATCACTTTCTCTGATGATCCAGTTTCAGCCAAGCTTTAATATAATATTTTGGTGTACAGAGAAGTTGATGTTGAACTCAATAGCTGTGAGGTGGATGAATCATCACGCCTCCAACACTGTCAGCTGTAACGAAGCATGAAGTGAGCTTTGTAAATGTTGTCCTGGTACGTTTATGGGCTCAGTCTCATTTAAGGTCAAACTAAATGAAACATGGAGTCAGTTTCTAAAGCCCTAAAGAACAGGGTCAGAGATTAAATTTGATCCACTGTGACAGAAAGTTTTGTATTTATAGCAACCCATGAAAACATCACAGGTTGTGTCTCACACTAAACACAGTCTTTAATGAATACACACTGCAGAATCAGGTTGTATGGGAAAAGCACCACTCTCTGGGTAATGATAGTTTATAGCAGATATAAGCTGTAATTCTTAGTAATCATACAAGGTTTTTCTACAGAGGCCTGTGGGAAGAGACATTTGCTGCAAGCAAGGAAGCAGAATCGACTCCACATGGAAGCAGTTGCTACAGTACTGTTCAAAAGTTCTGAGTCACCCTTCATTTTTTTATATTTTGGAGGAAAGTAAGAAATTTGGGCCACTTTTATTTCCTTTAAGTAGTTTCACGAATTGTTCTCCGGGCTTTTTGAAGGATATTTTCCTTGGGGGAGGCCAATCCATGACTAATAGTCAATTGTCAGCACCAGTCAGATGATTTCCAGGTGGTCTAACATTGTGGATCCAAATCTGATGGTACTTCTCTGTCTCCAACACCACCGGCTGAAATGCAGTTTCAAACCATGGCAGAGCCTCCACCGTGTTTCACAGATAACTGCAGACACTCCATGCATATTGACAATGATTTAAACCAAACATTTCAAGTTTGGTGTCATCACTCCACAAGATGTATTGAATCTGTTTTTGTCCAGTTCTTGTGTAGTTTGTCATGCTTCAGCCTGTTTCCCTACCTAATGGCTTCTTGACAGCCACCTTTCCACTGAGACCATATCTGATGAGGGCTTCAGGAAACAGTAGCTGGATCAACAGACAGTTGCGTCTCAGGTCCTATTTCAGCTCAGTCTGCTGTAGATATTTTTTAGGCCTGTCACTACTTCTTTCATCCTCCACTTGGCCAGTTTCTTCCAACTCGGCTGGGTGTGGAGTGTTTCCTTTTTAGGCATAAACTGCACAACCCACGTACACATGTCAAGTTTTAGGCTAATAGTCCCTTTGAGACTCACCTTGTTTGTACAAAAATATTATGTTATGTCTGTCAAACTGACTAATTGAGGTTTTGTAATGAAAGAAAACAGAAACAACACAGACATGTTGTCTCTTGACTCTGGGGAGGACATGGGAGGAGTGGAGGCTGCTGGTCCTTTCAGACTTTCTGACTTGGCTCTGTGATGCTCTTTTTTTTTTCCTTATCTTCTCTTTCCCTTCCCTTAGCCTTGATCTCCTCCTTGCTTTGTGCGGACCTGTGTGGTACAGTCCTGGGGTCCTGCCTTTGAGTCCACTCCCCTGTCCCTTTGCCTGGCTCTCTGGTGCTCAGGTGAACACCATGATTGTCATGTGCCAACGGGGGTGTGCTGTGGCACACAAGTCTGGTGTCCCTCTTGGGTTTCAGGTCTGCTTGTCCCTCAGCTTGTGCAGTTGCTATGGGCCCCTCTCTTTGGGTGCCCGTGGAGTATCGGTGTTTAAGCACTGCTGATTCAGGTGATATTGATGGGAGTGGAGAGGTCCTCACAGCACAGTTTATCACTCTGAGTGCTCTTGTTTTTGCTGGATAAATGTTTGGTTCCTCAGTCTCATCATGCTGCATTTTTCTAGCCTTTTAGGGTTGTGGGCATTATCAATGTCATGTATGAAAGATACACAACAGAACAGAAATACAAAGAACACAAACAACTTTAATTTGGAACAACAGCAGAAAGAGTCAGCTCTGAGATTAAACAGGAACATTCTTTGAAATAAATTAAACAGCACAAACGTGGCAACAATTAAATAATAATATAATACTTTTTTTTTTTTTGCCTAAGTTTCACAGAAGGCAGCAGAAATAAACAGCACAAACAACAAACAGCATAAATATGGAGCTGCACTGTCTACATGTTGGCGGATCCAGAACGTCAAATGAATATCTGCAGTTTCAAGTTTCAGTTCATGGCCGTTCACACCCTAAAGGGTGGGTCTGAGGGTAACCATGAATAAAAGGAGTAGTGAGACCAAGTTTGATTTAGATCCATGATCACTGAGCTATTTTTAATTAAAATTTTAATTCCAATGTATAATCTATTAATAGAGTCTCCATAAATTGTGTTTTTGGTACTTCAGAGGTCTTTGGTGTCCTTCCAGTCTTCAATGTCTCCAACATGTTTTTCGACTCAGTTTCTACTTCAGTCCTTCCACATGATGTGTGACTGAACTGTTCCCACTGAAAATGTCTTTCCAAGGCTGTGGGTTGGAAATATCCAATAAACTGTGACCAATAAACCAGCATGTTCATTTCAGTTCAACACAGTGAAAACCATGAAGGACTTTCCCACTTAACCTCCTAAGACCCGAACTCTTCCACAGCATGCATTTTTAATTTCTCTTTGATATTTGGGCTGATTGGGACCCGATGAATGTAAAAACAAAGACTTACCAGATTTTTTCTTTACCTGATTTTTGTTTCTAAGAAAAATGAGAGCCACACACGAGTATATTTATTTAAAATTTCAATAGAACAGTAGCAGTATAATGTCCTCGTAAGTGAATATCAGGCCCTTGTAAAGAAAAATTGAGTATTTTGTTCAAAATAACCCAAAATGTGATGTCCACATATGTGGACGCCAGGTCCTAGATTAAATTTGTCCACTGGAGGTCATTCAGAAGCCTCACTGAAAGATTCAAGGTGACCTTGACCAGCAAGATGTACAATTTAAATAAATGAGAACATTAAACCTGACAGTAATAAATAATGCTCCTTATCCTGCTAAGTGTTGATCTCCAGACTGAACTTCAGGTCTCTAATGAAGTCCAAGCAGTCCTCCAGTGTTTGACAGAGAGCTACAAGTGAAAAAAGAAAGTACAAAGAGGGTGAAAGAGATGGACAAAAGAACAAAACTGCAACGACATGATAGAGTCACATTCAAACTAGCCTCTAGTCTCTCATCCAGATCACCACACCCTGAACCCACTGCTCCACCCCTCCCCTGCAGCTGAGCCACAAACCACACCACAACTACAAAGAGGCGAAGCTTGGACATCTCTGCTCCTCTCCTCCTTTGAGCCTTTGAACTCAAAAGTTAAAAGTTGCAAGAAATATTCAACTAGTGTACAATTATAGAGGATGAACACATCCATAGAAATTGAAACTGTTTTTGTAGCTGGCTATGAAGACGTGGATTTCTGCTGGCTTTTAACATGACAGTCTGTGAGGGCTGACTTGAGTAGATGAACTGCAGTTTGGGGCATTTTCACCCCTGCTTGGCATTAGCTCAGTGTACATGTTGGTTTTTAAACAATCATTAGGGTTAGATCGAAATAATGTTGCTGACAAGGAATGGAAAAGAATTTAACCATTGGTTTTAGACTGGCTACTTCACTGGATCTGAATCCAATTTAAAGAATAACCTACATGTGGCTTGTTTCATAGATTTACTGTTTAGATATCCAGATTTCCCATGCTGTGTTTTTTCTGATACAACACTTGAGTCTTCACCTGAGGTCGAAGTTTAAATCAGATTCCGTTTATAGAAGTGACCTTATGATGGGTCTCAGTGCTGCTGGGCCAAGTGTCTTCCTGTGGCTGCTGGTTTGAACCTCCAACCTGACTATCAGGATCCAGCAGAGCCAGAAAAGGTAAATCTCCAACGCTCTCAGGTCCATTAACACCAACCCTCCTTTGAACTCCTGGAATTGTTATGGTTGGTTTGGGTCACTTCGTCGCCTTGATGCTTCTGTTGAAAGAAGTTGAATAATAAGTCAGTCTAATGGCAGAAGAAGCAACAACATGTTTGTGTTTGTTTGTTTCTGATATACATTTTATTTGACGGCGAGAGAAATATGCAGTCACAGCCACAACCGACACAAAGGCAGCAACTACGACAACCAGAAAGACCCTGGACCGACCTGCTGATATATAAAAAAGAAAAAAATGAACAAGGTCACCACACAAAACATCTCACCCAAACAAAAACAATGCAGAGAAAATGTGGGTTGTTATCTCACTATTTCTTGGAGACATCTCACGAGGATCTGGAGTTTGGAAGTTTCTAGGATACACGGGACTCTCTGTCGTAGAGGTCTTAGCGTACTTTGGATCTAAAATATAGTCATGATCTGTTCACATGAAGGTTTGGAAATGAGTTGAAAACAAAAACGTACCAAAACAAATCTTCTCACCGACTAAAAGTTCAACAACAGCAGGTTTGACTCTGCTCTGCAGCTTGGGGATGAAACATCTGTATCTGCCGTTGTCTTCCTCCGACACGTTCAGGATCTTCAGTGAAATGTTCCCGTGTTTCATGTCGTCCATGAACAGCTCCGTCCTCCTGAAGTACGAGGCCATCTTCATGTCGGGGACCTCCTTCCTGTCCCTGTACAGGTGAACGTACTCCACTCGGCTCAGCCGGTCCGACGGGTCGGGCTTCAGGTCGGGTTTGGACCACTCCACCGTCATACCCTGGACATCAAACATGGGCTCCAGGTGACACGGCAGGATGACATCATCACCTGGCGCGGCGATGATTGGAAGATTTGAACCAATCACCAGAACCTCACCTGGAAATATGGAAAATTAAACGTCTTGAACTCCACAGACCCCTGTAGAGTTACACACTGACGATATAAACGCTAACAACAGTTGGCTCTGACACTTTATAGTGTAAAGTGAAAACTCTACAGTGATCCGGAGAAATCAAAAGAACCTCGAGGAAAAAGCACTTGGTAATAAAAAAAAAGAACTTTATTTTAACAGGAAGATTTCTCTGACAGAACCAGGCTCAGGGAGGTGCAGCCTCATAAAGAGCATAAAGATTTCTACTGAATTATGTTTAACTGTGTCATGGTCACCTTTTTGTTTTTACCACTGAACAGCTCATGTCAGCATCCTGACATTAGCGAGACTGGACTGGACTGCCTTCGTTAACGTGTGATTTTAACCTCAGCAAATAACCTGTTATTATAGGAGTCTGTGCAGTAAATACAGACACTCTGTGATGTTACTCATTCATTTAACTCTTTTAAATAACAGCTGTCAACTGTGACTGAAGACACAGTGTCAGCTGTTAAAGGACTGTGTAGAAAAGTAGTTTGTGGTTCCAGCCTCGTCAACTTTTATTTTAAACTGAAGACAGCTGCTGCCTCTGGGAGAAATATAAACTTCACACTTAAACTGTTGAGTCATGTGGAGCCTAAATGATGTGACACTGAAATATTGAAGAAAATAAGTCACACATATCTCTGAGACCAGCCAACAAACTGAACGAGTATCTCTGAGCAGCTACAGATTCATCTGAGATGAGACATGTGCACATTCATCTTAGTCAGTATTTTTTGAAGCTTTTAGCTCTGCTTGAATGTGTGAGGGAGTTTTCTTGGTTTCTTCAGATTCAATACTTGGAGTCCTTTATAAATGCACATGTTCTAAAGCTAAACTTTCTTTCTAAAAAGACAATTACTTACTTTTGTGCTTTTATAACTTTTGTATGTTTTAAATGTTGCTATTAAGTTGGAAAGAAGGTCTCTATCACAGATAGCTGTAAATTCCTTAGATATCAGGGCACAAAGACACAACACATTTTCAGATAATCATCGGTTTTCAATCTTTGATTGTTTGAAGTTTATTGACATTAAACTTCCATAAAAGTACCAAACTTGACAGAAAAACTTTGCTCATCATGAATGCAGAAGTTACCTGTCATCACCTTCAGTGACGCACAGTAAGAATTAGTGGCTCTACTGAATCTGGCAATCTGGCCCAAACAGCTATTATGTTATGACATCTTTCTTAAAGTTATTTGTTGTGCAACGTTTAATTAAGATCATTATTTACCTTGAACAGGAGTCCTGACGATGAAAGCCGAGCACAGGATTAAAGTCCAGAGTGGAAAAGGGAAAAAAGAGTCCTCAAAGTGCGATTTGTTGACACACATGATGAGAGCAAGCTCAGACAGTCTGTGGCTGAGAGAAGCAAATCTTCTTCTTCCTCTGTGCAGCTGCAGTCAGGTCTGCCTCCTACTTGCTGAATAAACGATGCAGCCCCTCCTTACTGCTCATGTGAACATCCAGGCTGTGAATGGGGAGGTTTCAATCACAGTGTTCATGCCGTAAATCTTTTAGCTGTCACAGTCTGACTCTTCCTCATTTTATAACTCGAGTGGCTTTTAATTAGTCTCGTGTTTCTAAAAACGTGTGTTTAGTTCGGTTTGATTTTTATTTGGGATTAAAAGAATCTTCAGTTTCTTACTGATTGAATAATTAGAAACCTTCAGATACATCAGTATAAAGGAATGTTCAGGGCCAGCTGTAGTCACGATAACTGCCGCCTGATATCCGTCATGGCCACCTCGTAGCTCAGGGCCTGCAAAACAAGCTTCGCCCCACAAGATTTAACTGGATGGAAAGATGAACATTCTCATATAAAACTCTGTGAAAGCCGACCACAGTTCCAGGCTAGATCCAAGCTAAATTTGAGCTTGAATTTATGAAATTAAATTCTTACTGTTCCATTTGAACTAATATATGAGTCACATTATGACTGAGAGATGAGTGTAAAACACGGAGTTCATTATTTTCTCAGTTCAGTTCAGTTCAATGTTTTTTATATAGCACCAAATCACAACAACAGTCGCCTGAAGGTGCTAAACATTATCAGCTAAAGATCTTAAAATAATGAGTCATGTGGAATAAAAACCCAGGTGAAACAAGAAACTATTCTTCCCAGACTGTCTCGCCCAAGCATTAATCCTCCCTCGCACATTTCTCATCCAAGTTTAGTAAAATTATAATGCATGGGAAAAAACAGGAGTTGTGTCACTCTTGTGAGCAATGATATTTTACTGTAAGTCTTATTAGTAATATGAGTGTTTTCACCATAGAGGCTGTGAGGCAAGCAGGGAGGGTCCTGACTCACAGATTGTCTTTAAACTGCATGCAAAGCGAGGAAAACTAGCTCGCCACAGAGCGAGAAACTGTACAGGACATGTAAATACCAAAAAACAAGGCTTCAGATGATGGTTCTGCTTCAAATGGTGTAAAAAAGCACGTGTGAGACCAATGATTTTAAAATAGATATTCACAGAGAATTGAATATGAGTACACACACACACAGTCACTGTATTCATATAAAAAATAACTTTATTTAAATCCATCTGAGAATGAACTTTATATAAAATCTTCAAAACTGTGAACAGTCCCAGTATCCATCTGTACACAACAGAACAGATGCACAAAGAACACAAAGACACACAAGTTTAATTCAGTGCAGCAGCAGTGGCTCTTTCAGTCTGTGAAACACATAAGACAACAGTGGTAATGAAATATGACCAGTTTGATGAGGCGTGCAACACTTTTAATTAGAACTGGAACATTTGTACAAAGTTTCTACACAAAAGCAAATGAAAGTCAAGCCTTAACGACAAATGAGCTGAAATAAATGTAAGGTGCAGTTAATAAAGTGCTAAAGCAGGGAACGAAAAACACAAATTAAAATAAGCAAAAATAATCAAAGGCACATAAAGGCCTTTTTGTAAATATTCACCTACCCAGCAAACATTTTGATGTTGAATAACTTGTTTTTTGTTTGTTTGTTTTATCCTGGTTAGAAAAAAATGTTCCAAACTTAAATTTGAACTAAGTTGTAGACATTACAGACATCATTTTGATCTACTCTTTAACATCGCCTAGATCAAGGGAGTGAAACATAAGGCCCAGGGTCCAGAATCGGCCCAACAAAGACTCCATTCTGACCTGTTCCAGTCTGTTCCTTAAGATCAAAGTTGGCTGTATGTGGCCCTCGATCTAAAATGCACATCCGTGGCCTGGATGTTGTTGCTTTCAACGATAAGAAATTTTGTGTCCTAAAATTGTGTTCTACTCTTTCTTAATCAATTATAACAAAACAAAATATACAAAAATTGGTCCAATGAAGCCTAAACCATGAATTGAACACACAAACTTCTGAGCCTGTTTCTGATGCTACTCGGTTGACTGACTGATTGACAATACTTGTGACAGGCTGACATGTTTAAAAAAAACTGAATTTGTTGACTGAAACAATCGTACTATGGTCAGTTTTGACCTGAGAGAGGCTCTCAGGATGTTTGCTGGGTATGTTTGAGCTTATAATGCAGAGCGCAGGTATATGGAGCTACATTGTGACTCTTAATACAAAATAACCGCTATAAACTATAAAAGCAGCAATAAACAACAACCAGCACAAACAACATCTTGGTGCCCTGCCTGCAGGTGTTTGGTGTTCAGGGAGTGGTTATAAGATTAGTCAGTGAAGGATCTGTCTGAGGTCATCAGTTAAAGAGGAATGAAATAACAGCTAGGCATTAGTCTCTCAGTCATCGTTAATTTTGAAAGTAAATTTTGATGTAGTTTTAGTCATTTCCAGTAAGCAGCTAAATCTTTGAGTCTAAAGTTGACTGTCTAACATATAAAATGCTGGTTGTGTGAGAGTTGCCCCACACGGTTCACAAAGCGTCTGCTTTTCCTTGGCATCAACGTGTCCACATGTCTGCTCTACTCTTCTATAAGCGCTGATATTTTGTTGCATTTCCATGAGAAACAAGGAGAATGGGAGCTAGCCGTGTCGTTTACCAGAGGTAGTTCAAATGTACATGACGAAAATTATTGGTTAACGAAATCATCACTGATAACGGCAACAAAAATTTTGTGTCAGCTTAGGAAATGCATTGACTCTGTTGTAGAGATCTGCCCACCAGCTAATTTCAAGCTAAATTAGATAAATTAGTTTAAAAACATAAAGTCTCATGTGAAAATCAGTTACATGATGTCATCCAGGACAGCCTTTGTAAGTAAACACTTTCTCTACATCAGTGTCACGATAACCGACCTGTTTTGATTCAGACTTGCATTAAACTGATTTGGTAAACATGAAGAAACAAAAAGTCCTGAATGTGGTGTCCAAACTTTATGGTTACATCAAATCCTGTTGATGTTTTACAATCTTCTGCATCTCCAAGATCCACACTGATAGAAAAATCTTTTTCCAACACACTGAGCTGGAAATGTCCAATAAAACTTTCTAAATAAAGCAGCAAATCGATTTCAGGGAGGACTTCCTCTTTTAATTTGTCCATCACTAGTAGCTTTTAGGAAGAATTACTTTGTCCTTAACCAGTAAGGTGTAAAACTTTAATAAGTTAGAATTTTAAGTCTTCAAGTTAATACAAATCCATAAAAATAAATATGATCTTCATTCTTCTACATGTTGAGCAGAGGAGGTTTTCTTCAGTCTTGCATTATAGGGACTAGGAAGTCCTTAAATCCTTAAATGTTCTTTTTCTTTGAAAATGAGCTCGATAAATAAAATCCACTGCCTTTATGATGACCTCAGTGCTGCTTGGCCCGAGTGTCTCCCAGTGGCTGCTGGTTTAAATTTTCCACTTGACTGTGAAGATCCAGAAAAGATAAATCTCAAATGGTCTCGGCTCCATTAACACCAACGTTAGCAAGGCACCTGGAATAGTTATACTTGGCTTTGGGTCGTTCTGCCTTCTGAAAGCTTCTGTTGAAAAAAATTGAATAATGAGTCAGTCTAACAGGAAGCAACAACATGTTTGTGTTTTATTTGTTTCTTACTTACATTTAATTTCTGATGAAGGCAGCGAGAGAAACATGCAGAAAAAGCGACGACAACCAGAACCGACATGAAGGTGATGACAACGGCGACCACAGAGACCCTGGATCGACCTGCTGACGTAGACGAGAAATAAACAAGGTTACCACAAATGGACAAAAAAATGTCACCCAAACACAAGTGACACAGAGAAAATTTGACTTCTCACCGTTTGCTGGAGTTGCGTCCTGAGGATCTGGAGTTTGGAAGTGCAATGGCGTCTCCGTTGTGGAGGTTTTAGCAAAATTTGGATCTAAAAAGACCATAAACACTAGAGTTATAATAAGCTGATAAAATGAGACTGAAAGTTTGGAAATGAGTTAAAATAATACACAAAGCATGATTCCAAGTCTGAAAGTTCAGTTTGGATTGAACAAATCTTCTGACCGACTATAAGTTCAACGATTGCAGACTTGACTCCGCTCCGCAGCTTGGGGATGAAACATCTGTATCTGCCGTTGTCTTCCTCCGACACATTCAGGATCTTCAGTGAAACGTTCCCGTGTTTCATGTCGTCCATGAACAGCTCCGTCCTCCTGAAGTACGAGGCCATCTTCATGTCGGGGACCTCCTGCCTGTCCCTGTACAGGT
>NW_024583243.1:45616-51618 GCF_018398535.1 Haplochromis burtoni | reverse complement strand
CACTCGGCTCAGCCGGTCCGACGGGTCGGGCTTCAGGTCGGGTTTGGACCACTCCACCGTCATACCCTGGACATTGAATGTGGGCTCCAGGTGACACGGCAGGATGACATCATCACCCGGAGCAGCAATGATTGGAAGATTTGACCCAATCACCAGAACCTCACCTGGAAATATGGAAAATTAAACCTCCCGAATTCCCACAGACCCCTGTAGAGTTACACCGTGAAGACCATTAACAGCCCCATGAGTCTTTGTGCTGTTACCGCAGAAGTGTTTCTGGGACCAAATTAAACGAAACAACTACTCCTCAGTATATTTGGTAAAAAGAACTGTTTAATCCTTCAGTTTAAATGAAGTAGTGACATATCTGTGAAGGTTTTCAGCCATCCAGATTATCGTAGTCTCAAGCCCTTGCGTTAAAGGCTGCCAGAATTATTTTTCCCGTTTTATGTTCATGCGGATGCTTTAACTCTTATTTGAAACACCTGGAACATCCTACTGACACTGTGGCACTTTGGCTCTTAATAAACCATGTTGGTAGGGTGGCTCAGCGACTCACAGGACCACCTCGAAGCTGAAATACCTGCGACTTCCTGTCAGTATTTAGACCTGGAAAAGACCTCTTCGAAGAACCAAAACCATTCCTACTGTCTTCAACTCAAGCGTTTATGTAAGGAACGTTTGGATTCGGGGAATAAACAAAGTCATGTCCTTTTTGTTATGTAACATGCGATTTGTTTTTTTTTTTTAAATATGTGATTTTTTTTTTATAAAGAGAGAATGCTGATTTCTGTTGGACTGAAATATCTCATCGTCTTGGTTGGATTACCATCTAATATTTATGTCCCACCCCCAAGGATGAACTGTTGCCTGTAACTTTGTAATGAGATTAAATGTGTCAGGCTCAGCTTTGTGTCTTTAATAAAGAGAAACGCTTTGCTGCCTTATAAACAGTAAATATTTTAATTTCATTAATGTATCACTTTCATTGGATTATACTTGGATTGAGCTTTATTTAAATGTTCATTTTATCTGTGTAAGTTGTCAGTCATCCATGTTCACACACTGGACATAGAAGACAGATGGTTTGAAAGAGCAGTGAAAGAAGCCATCTATGTCCACTGTGAGCGACCATCTTTGAACAGAGGCGGTGGCTTATGACACCAACTGTCTGCCATCTATAATCCAGTTTTGAGTTCCCTCCCCAGACACCTTAACACCCACTCACATCCTGCATCAGTCGATTTCAATGGATCACATGATAGGATGAGGCAAGGTCTCACAGCGGTTTCACCTGAAACATGTGGTGATAATGACCCACACTCTTTTTCACATCTTGGCTCATGTGATGAGGCACATGATAAATAGTGGGTCAACAACCCTCTTAAGGGAAAACTCCCACTATGGCTTAAAAAACCTGGGACTCCTGAGACAACTTCATGAAACTTAAAGAAATCCAGTCTCTTTTCTTTCTAAGCGTAGGCTTTTTACTTTTTTTACATTTCTTTGTTGTTTTCTGAGCTTATTTTTCATTTATTTATTCCCCTTTTGAGCTCTTTTGGTATAAAATATAAGATAAGATTTACATTTTGTATCTTCGCAATAAATGCTCAAAAACGTAAAAGATTTGAAGACTTTTGAGATTAGAATGAATTTTTATCCTTAGTAAAACTATTTTGTTTTTATAAATATATGAAATCTCTCCGTTTAATTCTACAGGGAGGAATAAACAACATATTCATTATACATTGCTTAGTTTTAAATCTGCTTTTTGCCTTTAGAGAAGGCTCTTCACAAGAATTGAAATTCTGATCAATAAAACAATATTTTCCTTTTTTAAGGTTACCTGCTTACATTAAGCAATCTCTAATTACTTAGTGTAAGTTCCCTTTTCACGGTGAGTATAAAAACTGTACAGATATACACTTCTGTAATAGCAGGCACAAACATTCATGGGACTGTGTCTAGATTTATAATTATGTATGATGCAGTTTCTGGTGTTTGTGTGGCAAACACAATGCAACTATTAAGCTAAAGTGAAGCTATTAAGTGCTGAGGTTTAACCACTCGGTCCTGAAACTGTGCAGTGTATGAAACACAGGACCAAACGTTGTCTCTTCACTGATAATATAAATACTGTCTTATTTTAAGTTGGATTCATTATAAAAATTGCTAAAGTAAGGGTGTATTGTCCATATATAAAACATTCAAAATAAACAGTGTGGTTTAGCTCGCCCTCCTTTCTTGATAGCATTTTTTGCAGGCACTGATCTTAACTTTTTAAATTCAGTGTAACAAATTTCAAAGTGTGGACATGTTACCGCGATGGCTGCTGAAGGTGACTCCTACACTTCTAGAAGACACTGTGTTCTATCAAGGGACATCAGATTAACTGGAAAAAGAAATCCACAACTTACTAAACTGTCCAATCAAACTGGAAAAGGTTTGAACAGAGTTTATAATGCAATCATAGACAAAAACATGAATCATGAAAAGAAAAATATGAAAAAAATTAGAATATTAATATTGTTTTAAAAAAAATTAAGAATAATAGTTCAAACTCATTGAATTCGTTTTTTCAGGTAATATTTATCATATCAGGTTGTGAGTGCTGTTATCATGTAGAGTGATCAATATTACCTACAACAGTGATTCATTAGTTGTAACTCTGATAAAGTCAAAGTAATAATAGACAAGACAAAGTCATCAACCCATTGTTTAGAAACTTGAATGCTAAATTTCCATTGGGAATATCAAAATCATAATTGCCAAAAAATTAAATATGATTACAACATATACAACTTAATATCAATAAAATATGAAAAAAGAAACCACAATACAAATCAAACATTCCTTCTCTGCCAAGATGAACTACCTGATTATGTAAAACAAAGGAGGGCTCCATAAGAGGCTACAGGTTAATCGTTTTAAAACAACTAACTATTAATGTGAATCTTCTGCCACCCAGCCAAGCATTTGATCATCATACTGGATAATTATTCATTCATTCATTATTTTTTAATTTATTCATTTTAATCCTGTCATTATTTACTTGTTTAGCTTCATTCTCCACCTGATATCCACTGTGATGAGATTAAGCTGAGCTCAGGGCTATACAAGAATAATAAGCATCTAGACTTTGCTTCATTCGTTCGATTTAAAGTGTAAATATTTATTGGTTGTTGTTTGGGATTACAAGTTTTTTAAATTTGAAACATATATTATTAATGTATGTATTCCAGTCCACTTAATTTTTTTTAATTAATAATTTTTGTAAATTGATTCGATTTCATTTAACGTTAAAAATAGAAATATATATTTACACACACACACTAGGTCACGGCACATTAGAGCCGCCCTGATTGGACGAAAATCACGTGATTCAGGTTTGAGCCTGAAACAAGATGGCGGCTCATTCAAAACTGTAAATTTCACAGCAACGACTGCGCGAAACGAGTCTCTGAAAACATTTCATGCGACAAACCGGATGTTTAGTTAGTGTATACGTCATTATTTCAGATAACCAGATGCTGGTTTTCCCCGAATCGCCACAGTTATCGCGTCACCGGAAGTGTTGCTAAGCACGTGTGTAAACAGAACAAACATGGTTACTGTTTACATTGTGATAAACTCAGGGTTCTGCTTCGTGTGGCTTCAGTATCGGCCTTAAACCTTCACACAGAGACATGACACGCACAGTTTTAGACTGTTCGGTGAATCAAAATAAAATCACGAAAATAAACCGCTCGTTAGAAGTTACCCGAGAATCATCATATTTAATATATTATGTAATGTCAAAGTAATTCGCTGAAAGCTGTCATCGCTTATAATACCACACGGCAAAGGAAAATTGATAATAGTTAATTTGGCTGATTTGATTCATAAAATGTTATTAAACTGCAGCTCAGAGTAACGTTTAAAATATCCGCTTACCCTGAACCAGAGTCCACACGCTGAAAGCCGAGCACAGGACAGAAGTCCACAGGAGCGAAGAGTCCTTAAAGAACGAGTTGTACACCGACATGGTGGATAAAGTACACAGTCTGAATGAATGAATGAATGAATGAAGGCTCCTCTCGACTGTGTTTCTGCCTCCTGCTCCCGAATATTCTCTCTGACACATTTTCTCTCCGCCGGTTGCTCAAATACTCTCAGTGTGTTTTGGAAATATGGGCGGATCTAAACTCCTCTCTGTGTTGATTGGCTTAAAATGACATAACCAATACGCTTTTCCGGGTTAACTGTATGCTTGGTGTTTCCTTGGCAATATTTGTTTACAGTTCTAGATTTTTCTTTTTTTTAAATTGCGGTCATCGATTTGTCATGTGATTTTTGTTTTCAGAAAAACATCTTTGTCATGACATATTGAATTGTTGATAAATGTCACCTGACAACGGATGATTTTGTATATATTAAAACAGTAAAAAAAAAAATAAAGCGCATGTATATATAAGTATATATCAAAAGGAGGGATGTCACAACAATGAATCACCGGTTTACAAAGAGATTACAAATTTCTTGTTGCATTTCTTGTTTGGTTTGTGTAACTAATACTAATACTATGTGGAGGTAGAAAACGCAAAGTGTTTCTACAGACAAAAGCAAAACAGTGAATTCAAACAAAATAAGAAATTGGGGAAAATTAACAAACAATTAAAACAACACATATTTTGTAGTAAATACCAAGTAAAGGCTTGAAAAAACGTTTTATCATACCATCCCTTTTTTTGAGGGAAAGAAAACAAACAAACAAAAGAATCTGCTGGCTGTAAATTGCTAATGCTACCCAGTCATATAAGTGTTAAGGCCAATATGTGACCCGCCTCCCACTGTGACACAAACTTCAATACAAGAGCAGTGAATTTAGGCCAAATGTGTATTTTTATTAAAAAACTAACCAAAGCCTGTCCAGCTTAATTCAGTTTTTATATAAATAAATACGTTTACATAAATATGTAACTGTTTTATGCACCGTACAAACAGTATAAATAGTTCCTGTTATTACTGTGCCCAACCGGCAGTATGTTCCCCAACCACCAGGGGGAGCTGGTGGAGCAGAGCTGAAAATGAACACTGTGGTCTTTGCATGTGAACTTCCCTCATGTGCAGCAGGTGCTGCCGGCTCTGTTCTCTGTGCAAGAGTCGTACTGCCCTTATTTTCACTGATGAGATGAGCCTGCAGCAGGTCTTGAGTTGATTTATCTTTGACCTGTAAACAGGTCAAAGATAAATCAGCTCACAGGAGCTACAGTATCCAGAGTCGTACGCAGTGAGGAGGTGAAATTATTAACAAGTCTGCTGTGAAGATCCTGTAAAGATAAATTTTAATGCTTCATGAAATATTATCATCAGCCTCTTTTAAGAAATACAGCAAGACTGTCATAGCTGGCTTTGGGTCCCTTCATCCTCTCGATGTTTCTGTTAAGAGAAGTTAAATAATGAGTCAGTCTGAGGGCACAAGAAGCAACAACATGTTTGTGATTGGTTCTCACTTTTTGTTTCTGAACCAGGCGATGGGAAAAATATGCTGCAAAAGCAGCAACTGATATTAAGGCCATGAAAGCGACGCCCACAAAGACCCTGGAACGACCTACTGAAGTAGAAATGAACAAGGTCAAAACAAACATACAGTTTAGAAAAAAAACTTCACAAAAATAGAAACAATGCAGAGAACAGTTGGAGTGTTTTCTCACCATTTCTCTGAGTCACATCTTGAGGATCAGGAGTTTGGAGGTTTCTAGGAAGCAGCAGCATGTCCATCGTCGTGGTTTCAGAGACATTTGGATCTAAAAGAGACACATAGTCAGCGTCTGTTTGTAAAATGAGGCTGAAACTTTGAAAATGGCTAAAAAAAAACAAAACAAACAAATCTTCTCACCGACTACAAGTTCAACAACAGCAGCTTTCACTCTGCTCTGCAGCTTGGGGATGAAACATCTGTATCTGCCGTTGTCTTCCTCCGACACGTTCAGGATCTTCAGTGAAATGTTCCCGTGTTTCAT
>NW_024583243.1:41798-45468 GCF_018398535.1 Haplochromis burtoni | reverse complement strand
CGGTCCGACGGGTCGGGCTTCAGGTCGGGTTTGGACCACTCCACCGTCAGACCCTGGACATCGAACGTGGGCTCCAGGTGACACGGCAGGATGACATCATCACCTGGCGCGGCGATGATTGGAAGATTTGAACCAATCACCACAACCTCACCTGGAAACAGATGGAAAATTAAAAAGTTAAACTCTTTGAACTCCCACAGACCCTCATGACTAGAAATGTGTTTCTATAAAACATTTCTAGTCACACTGAACATTTTAGGTACAAGTCAGATTTTTGAGGCGCACACACACACACACACACACAAACCTGATAATCTGTTTAAAGGAAATGCAGACGAGGCTCAGTTTACTAATGTTCACAACTCAGAGACGTTCAGCTGATTATCAGATGAGACAAAGAAAAGCAAAAGGCACTGAAAGCAACGACATGGAGTATTTTGTGCTAATTAATCAGATTCAGATTTCTGATCGAGTCATCATGACTTCTTTTCATTGCTTCGTGTCACAGTGACAGTCTTTGAACTACCCAGAGTTTAAGAAGATCATGAGATGAAGCTGCAGCATGTTGATAACTGGATCAGCAGGACGTGGTCTAACAGCAAACCAACAAAACAGCAGATCTGCCTTCTGTCAGTTTTTCACAATGACTCATAATGTGGAGGATGTGTTTCTGTAACTATATAACGAACCCTACATTCACGTGCTGCTCAGCAATAATTGCCTGTGATCTGCAGACACATGAAGTCTAGAAACTAGACTCAGCTGCTTATGTCCAAGATGGATCCACATATTTGGTCTGACTCAGATTTTGACACCGGACGCCTTTCCTGCAGACACATCAGTTAAAACTGTATGGATGGATGAGATTAGAGAGCAGAAGTTCCTGTGAGTCACTCACACATGGCATTGCTAGCTGCTGAATCATGACCAGAGTATCTGATTAGTTTGGTTAGTCTTATAAGTTGAGTTATTAAAGTCAAAGCTCCTCGTTTGATTTATTATCAAATCAGCTTGAACCAGACTGTAGAGCATGTTTCACTTACAGTCAGAGCTCTCTTACTTTAGTACACTAAAGCTGTGTTGTTCTACTTCATGCTAGGCTCAGTGACTCTGCCTCAGATAACCTGTAACAGAGCAGTGATTAAAAAAAAAACAATAACTGAGTGTTAATAAAACCTTCAGTGCTCCACCCAAACCTTTAAACCCAACTCTAATCATCTAACTGTTTTTACTCCACCCTTCACATCCTCCTCATACACCCTCTAAATGAAGTCGTTTCCACTCAGTGATGATAGAACACCAGCTCAGTACAATACAGACTTCATCCTCTTTGTTAGTCAGAAACAAAAACGCTCTATTATATTTTTTAAACATAATTTTGTTTTTGTTTTTTAATTCTGCTGCATTAACAGAAGCAGCAGTCTGACAAGTTCACACTCACACAGTCAACCTGCTATATTAACGGGGGGAAGCCGCAAATCACAGGGGCGAACCTGAATCATCTCGTTTAAACTCCTTTTTTTTTGTCAGTAAGTCACCGGTAACTGTCATCGCTCACAGCGACACAGAGAAGAAACCACAGCTGTGAGCTGACAGTAACGTTTACCTCGAACCGGAGTCCACACGCTGAAAGCCGAGCACAGGATAAAAGTCCACAGCGAGGCAGAGAGCGGGCTGCACACAGACATCGCAGAGAGAGCACGGACTGAGTCAGTCAGGTCTGTGTTTCTGCCTCCTGCTCGGTCAAAGCGAGACTGGCTTTAAATTCCCGCCCCGCATCACTCGTCTGTGATTGGTTGAATACAGCAACAGCTGACTGAACATATTTCACAGTGTTTGCGCGATTTAACAGGTGGTCAGGCTAACTGGTGATATTCGTTTATATATGAATGAATAAATAAATAAATCTTACAATTCATCGTGTCTATCAGTAAACTCATGCGCTCATGATCGCAGATAAACATGTTTTTGACTCTAGCAATTTAATGCCAGAATTTCTAAATCAGGAACTCCAAACGTGAAACATCCAGAAACATCTGGAAACACCTGGAGCCTTGACCCGTTAACGTTCGTTATCAAACAACATGATCACCAGATCAGTTGTTCTTTGTTGTTAACAATAATTACTCATTGCTATAGAAAAGCTCGGACCACGGAAATGTTAGAAAAAAACATGATCTATAACAAACAATAATATTTAACTGTAACTTGATGAAGGGAAAAAATAAAGTTTCCAAAGTCTTCAAAAACTCCCATAAATCCCCGCGGTTAACCCCGTGATTACATTTAGATTCAGCTGGCAGATAAAACAGGTGTTTGTCACAAGCTTCATGACTTTGATGACTCAGAACATTGATGCTAACTCATGCTGCAGGAGAAGACAAAGCGAACAAAATAAAAATATAAAACTAAAATACTGCTGTGCCTCTTATGATACTGAAAGACAAAATACTGCTGTATTTGCTTTGGTCATCTGTTTGTCTGCCATGATTGTTCTCTCAGCGCTCTGACCCCTCTGAAAATACTGTGTTGATTATAATTTATTTATTTATTTATTTATTTTACTATGATTTAATCTTTAATCTCACTGTCTTTGGATTCATTTTGAATCAGCTGAAAGCCCCTCTGAACGTCTCCGCTGATGTGTTGGCCCTTCTGTGAAATGATTTAAATCATCTGAATATGCGATGTGTTTCACTGTGCTATGGTTAGCTAAAAAAAACTTTAACAGATCCTGATATGAAGTCAGATCTCAGCATTTCTTTTTATCGGTGTAACGTTGTGAGTGTGCAGACAGGCTCTGGATTTACCCACACCTACGTGTCTAGACACAAGCAAATTTGAAGGGATGTTATTTGTAAGTCACTGATTCTTAAAGTAAAAGTTACTTTTTTACTTCTATTTTTTTTATTATTTTTTTTTACTTTAAGACTGTTTTGGTGGAGGAATTAACCACAACTCCCATGATGCATTGCATCAACGTATCCATCTGAGACCCTGTGTGGGTCTACTATGTGAACACTTAACACGGGTTCACGAACAAATCAGCTAAGTTCAAGATGTGACTGCGGATCGTCTGTAGCCTGAATAACGATCATTAACTCTCAACTCTTCATGATGGTGACGATGAAAAGTTCTGAGCAACGCTGTGTGATCCTCGAACTTTTGGTATCGACTCAATACTGATTAACTACAGTATTGCCAACACCAGTACCAATACTTTCAAATTATAAAGTCAGCTCATGTAGGGGTGTAGCTTCCTCAAAGTTGAAAAACGGACTCAAAGCATTCTTGACTTTTACTGCATTTAATGGACACAAGTGGCACCAACCACACCCTTTGAACTGTGCAAACAACATAGAGTGATCAGTTTTCACAATAAGTTGTTATCATAGAGAATAAACAATAAAGCATATTATTCAACAACATAAAAAACATTCACAATTTGACCTTTACAATGACCAACATAAACTTGACAGTTCTGTCACAAACAAACATCTAATTTTTCTACTAACATATAAAACACAAATTGCAAACCTCATTGGCCGCATGAACTTGAAGGGGTTAATGAAAACACATCTCGCAGTGCACACTCTTTCCCCATAGCCGGGAAACTTCTTTGCATGCGTCTACATAGCTCTACCACCAACTGAGAAAGGAAAGCATGCTG
>NW_024583243.1:39125-40649 GCF_018398535.1 Haplochromis burtoni | reverse complement strand
CATCAAACTGTCAGAAACATGAGACTAATGAAAACTTCATCATACATGACATTAATTGAGACATAAAGGAGTAAGAGTGTGTGTATGTGTGTAAAGCAGTAAGAGATGACTGCATCAGACGGAGCTAAGAATAATAAAACTCTGTAGAGCATTTTAATATCTGTGAAACACAAAATAATTCACAAAAATACAAACTTTCATCTAATCAAACAGTTTGAAAACTTCATAAAATGCAAACAGGAAACAACACACAGAAATGATAAATAAATAAATAAATATGAGGCACTTAATAATTTATTTATAACACACTTTAAAAACAAAGTTTACAAAGAGCAGGAAGAAGGTGATTTTAAACATTAAAGACAAATAAAAGAAACACGCTAAAGTTCATAAAAAATAAAAATAAGTAGAACAAATGTCAAGACAAACATTTAAAAATCAAAGACACCATCTCTCCACTCTTGGTCAAGTTTAAGCATGCTTCACATCAGCGAGGTTAACTGTGAATTTCTATACCAAATAAAAGCTTTTTTAAGTTGACCCCAGAGAAAGATGGTAAGCTGCCCAGTTAGTCAGAAATATACTATAGTGTAAAATTAAATAATCAGCTCAAGTTTTGTATAGTCAGTTATTTACAAATAAATACCTGTTATTCATCCATGACTCCTACATAATGTTTGTGCAATCAAAGTAAACATCTGTCAGATTATTATCACATATTTACTACTTTGCAAACTTCATAAAGTACAAACAAACAAAGAAAACAAAACGAACACATACAAAATAGAAAACTTTTTTTTTAAGTAAATACTTTCCTCAGCAGAGCTTCGTGCTCTCAGACTTCTTGCTATTTATGATGATAATAACTTACATGTAACGTCTTTCATTTATTTACTGTGTAGCATTCACTCTGTGTTTTATCTGATAGTTGTTAAACACTTTTGTAAAAGTGACCTTGTGATGATCTCAGTGCTGCTGGACTGAAGTGTCTCCCTGTGGCTGCTTGTTTGAATCCCCAACCAAATTGTCAGGATCCAGAAAAGATAAACCAACGCTCTCCACTCCATTAACACCAACAATCCTTTGTGCAAAGCACTAGTAATTGTTATGACTTTGGATCCCCTGGTCCCCCGAATGCTTCTATTAAAAGAAGAAGTTTAATAATGAGTCAGTCTGACGGCACAAGAAGCAAAAACATGTTTGTTTCTGACGTACCTTTTGGCGAGAGAAATAAGCAGCAAGTGCAGCGACTACAAGTAAAGAAACAGTGATGATGATGGAGATCAGCACAGCGACCCTGGACCGACCTGCTGAGGTGAAAAAAGGTCACCACAAATGGACCAAAAACGTCACCAAAACAGAAATGATGCAGAGATAAATCTGGATTTTTTTTCCTCACTGTTTCTCTGAGTCGTGTCCTCAGGATCTGGAGTTTGGACGTTTCTGGGATGCAGTGGTGTCTCTGTCAATGAGATTTTCCCGTAGTTTGGGTCTAAAAGACACAAAAAAAACATAAGAGTCATA
>NW_024583243.1:6445-7590 GCF_018398535.1 Haplochromis burtoni | reverse complement strand
AGACTAACTTGGATATATGACTGTTTAATCAATCTAATAATCTGTTAGATACAGAAGGTGAGTTTGATCATTTCTCTGTGAGATCAAAGCTGCAGCAAAGATTCAAAATCAGGACTCGTACTTTGAGGTTCTGTGACATTAATTAAATGGATGAATTCCCAATAACAACATCAGCTAGCTCCGCAGAAGCTCCAACAACACGAACATCCTGTTTCTGCAGCTGTTTGTGCTTCACTGGAAGCAGATGATGTATTAATGGCAGCAAAGTTTGAGGGGAATAAACTCTCACTCTCACTTCTTCTTACAGCACACGTGTTTCCCACAGACTGCATGTAGCAACCACTACTTTTGGCCACTGTCTCTACTGGGAACTAATCTCACCGCAGGCGGCCTGGACAATCCAAGACTATTAGAGTGAAATAAACCTCAGTGGGTTTTTACTGTAACACATGCACTGGTTTACCTACATCTTGTCTCTGACATTTGCGCTCTATGCAACACTAAATGATAATAATTAAAAGAAATACAACTAGACTGAAACCAAGAAAAATGAAACATTTTTAAGCAATAAAAACAAAGTTGAAATAAGAAAATTTGCTCTGGAAATAAAAAAAAAAACTTATTCAGAGAAAACTTTGTTTTATTAACTTTTCCCTGGAGCAGAGCTGACAGCGCTGCGTCAGCTGGACTGTAAATCCTGCTTAAGACAACACGTGACATCAGTTTGTATAAAATAGGTAAACGTGCTTCATCTCTCATCACTTCAGCAGCTTTTTCTAACAGGAACTTCTCTGATTTAAAACCAACAGACGTGATTTACAGGAGGAAGCGGTGGATGTTGTTGGTTTATTGGTGGAAGTTTGACAAAAAGCCTCATAACTTCGGATGAAACTGTGACTCTTACAAGTGTGACATGTATCATCATACAGAACGCTCTGTAAAATGAGTCAAAATATTATGTCTCATTTGACCTCTGACCTCTTCTTCAAGGTCAGACTGATCTGAAGGTCCCATGCAGATTTGAGGAGCCAAGGATCAAACCACCAACTTTGTGTGTGTGTGTGTGTGTGTGTGTGTGTGTGTGTGTGTGTGTGTATTTTACAACAACAGTTGTCAGGCACTTTATTGTAAAGCATCGACCCAGA
>NW_024583243.1:5452-6340 GCF_018398535.1 Haplochromis burtoni | reverse complement strand
GACCTCTCACACGCTTTTATAAACATCTTTTACATAACATCTGATGTCATCAGAGGGATTCCCTCCTGCTTCACTACGCAGGGAGAACCATGTAAACAAACACAGGAAACACTTTTATGATGGGTGTTGGTTGTTGGGTGCAACATCCACCAACCAACACCTGGTCGAGATCTGTGACCCAGATTCATTATTTGCTTTGTTTCCAGCAGCAGTTTTATGATTCTTTATGACTTTTTACTGAAACACACTTATGTGGATTTACACAGATGAGAACATTAAGAACATGAAAACTCACTCAGATACTCACAGTTTGTCTTTTAAAGCTCAGCAGAGAAGATTCAGAATCACACTTTAACACATTTTGTGCCATTTAAGCAGCGCCTTTAAATATTGTTTGAGTCTAAATATAACACAGCAGGTTTATTACTGGAGAGTTCAGGAGTCATGAAAAACTGTGTTGCGCTGGGAGACACTCTATTGTGACGTGGTTTCTGAAACATTCTGAGTTATTTATAACTCTGTTATTTGTGGTTCATTCCTTTTCGTCACCAAAAGGAATGAAGAGGGAACTCCTTCCTTGTTTACCAAACAAAGTAAACGCTGAATGAACAACGACAGAGTTCATTCCTCTGCTCTTAGATCTGTGCTCTCTTCCGGTCGATTTTTTCCTCGCTACCTTCATATTTTTTCTTTTTTAACCTTAAGTGTCAAAAGAATCCTGTTCACTTATTTTCAGCAGTGTGTTTACTTTATTACGAGTTCAGTTTTCTGGATTTGCATGTTTGAATCCGATTGTTGTGCGAACCCATGAAAATTTGCAGATAAAGTGAACACAGCTGGAAACTGTGAGGAAACAGAACAATAACACAAGTAACTACACTGTAACAC
>NW_024583243.1:0-4048 GCF_018398535.1 Haplochromis burtoni | reverse complement strand
AAAAAGGAATAAGGCGGCCACGCTGGGACCACAAATGTGTCACTATACAACTCAAATGTCCCAAAAAAGAAAGAATCGCAGGACAAACGTGCAGCCTACCTGTGGCTGTGGCGTAGCCCGACCAAGACCGCCCGGTTTATCCTGATGATATATCCGCTCGCAATGCTGCTTGCAGGAGGCAAGGGAGGAATGAACGGGAGGAAACCTGCGAGGCAGTGCAGGCGCCACGCTGCAATTAGTGTACACGTGACAAACAGAGAGCGAGAGCAATAGGGCGAGTGAGTAGCCCATCTGGCGACACTGAGCTCTCACAGCATAAACACTGTAAACTCACTCAGTCATTTCCTTATTTCCTTGATGACATCATCGTTGTTTATAAATAGGAGTTACCTGGTGATGTAACGGGAGTTTCAGGGCAGCGTTTGCATGCTTTCATACTTTTACTCTCACTATCACAGGAAGACAGTCTCAGTCCCATCAATGACTTTATTTGGATTGTTATTGGCACAGACACTGACTCTCTAACCCTGCTGTTATCTCAGAGGGCTGTGCTACCCTGGATCACCACCAAGTCATTGGTTCAGGTATGTGGACGACACCTGGGTGACAATCAAATCTCATATTCAGAACCATCATCCTCTGGAGCATAAACTGGGTGTCTTGAAGACGCTACAACACAGAGCAAACAGCATCCCCACGGATGAGGTGCCCTCAACCTTATAAGGTGTTTACAAGAAACCTGCAGTCAGCTGAGACTGAAGAAGTCACGTGGATCAGTGACGAAATGTTTCTCCCACTGAAAACATTCAGAGGAACAAAATAAACTTTTAGGGATCGTCTCGCTTTTCTTCGAGACTCAAACAAACATATTGTTGTAATTTTTCGCACTGATAACAAAAGAGAGACAGAAAGTTTGATCACATCCTGATTCTGCTTCAGGTGAAACGAGGCTGAGCTGCTCGCTCCGTGTCTGAAGGATTTTAACGTCTCTGACTAAAATCTGCAGGGTCATGGTTTCACCCACTCGCCTCCTCCACCCGCAGCGTGTCACATGTCAGTATTGTGTGCAGAGAGCAAAGGAAGCTCTGCTCAATAAAATCATTTAAATACATTAAAAATAAAAATCAGAGCTGTCCCTCTGTGTTTCTGTGCCGTGACTCAAACACACGATGTCCCCACTACAACAATACAGAGAAACGGACGAGCTACTGTGGCCGTTAACACTAAACTCTGCTGCAAACACAACTTCGAGTAATCACAGGTGAGCATAACATCACTGCAGACACCCTAAAAATCACATGTAGCAAAAATATTTGCCCTCCGTGTATTTTAACATCCTTTACTGACCTTTTCTTTGGCAGCTTCGCCGTGGACATCCACTTTCTCGAAGACCAGGAAGTAAACAGCTCTGGTCATGTGACAGTACTCCAAGCACGTGCCACTGCATACACTTATTTCTCCACATTATAATATTCAAGTATTTACTGAAGGGGAAATAAAAGAGGCAGAAATGTTCAGCTTTGATTCCGGACTGTTCTCATTTTCTACTTTAATCAGAAACTGTTGTTTAAAACAACAACAACACACCGAGGATCTCATTGGCTGTTTCTAAAACACCTGTTAAACTCTTTTTATTTATTGACTTTTAACTCAGAATCAAAGTGCTGTGTTCTCAGCTTTATTTATTTATTATTAAAAGCGTTGTTGTTGTTACCGAATGACTGTACGGTGTTTTGGGGATTTGTGCATCACTTGTGTTTTTAAAAAGTTTTGCATTTCTGAAACACGATTAAATCCTTCAGGTTGAGGTGTTGCTCAGGTTTAAAAGGCATTGATCCATGAGACATGAAAGATGATACAAAGCTGAACTTGGAAAGAATTTGTCTCTTGGAAAAGACATTTAGGAATTTATGTATTTTAAATACTTATTTTTGAATTATTTGAAAATAAAACCTAACACTAAGCTTTCCTTGGTAGTGTGCAGAACAAACCTGATGACACTAAATCCCAGACAGCTTAAAAGTCAACCGGTCACATCCAAGCACTGAGCAGAAGAAAACAAAGCTGGCTGAATCCAAACAAAGGGAAAAAAACACACACACACACACACACACAGTAACCACAGCAGTGTTTGCTCAGTGTACTTTATTTATGGGCTGTTTCCACTGCACCTTGTACTGAGTTACTAAGCAACTGAAACAGCCTCATAAATGTTACCAGAGGGAGAACACAGTGCCTACAGTCACAGCCTCCATATTTGTAGTTCCTTGTTTGTAGGACGATTTCTCCAAAACATGTGTTGATCATACTTATTGATAGTCTATAATTAGTAGTGTTGTTGGGAGTTGTGCTGAGCTTTCCTGTGTCACTTTGTCACAGAATAGCATCATCAAGATGTGATGGCCCACATTGGCCAGGAGGTGTCGCTGTGAGACGGCTTTGAGCCTCTCTTTGTCCATCATTGATGAAGTTTACAGGCATCTTCTTCAGATCACCTTTGCTGAGAAGTTCACCAGGTGCAAAGAAACGAGAACAGAAAAGCCAAATATTTTTAAAAGGTCCAACATGAAAACCACAACTGACACTTTTCTGTGTTTTCTATCACCTGGTTTTACTTCTGCTTTCCCCCCACAGCTTTCACTGCAGTGTAACACACACTTTGTACACAGAGTTGGTTTGCTGAGGCCGGGGTGCCTCTACTTACAGGGTGATGGGTCTTAGAGGACAGATCGACATGTAAAGTGTGACTCATGGTGTAGCTGGCTCTGACCTTGGACTGTGTGTTTTATCCATTTTGTTAGTGTAACACTGGCCTGTTTATCCTTCCATTTTTATCATTATTGTGCTAATAAATGATCTTTTAGAGTTTTGTTAGTTTTCCTCTTTTTCCCACAGCTGAGACGGATGGTGAGACCTCCAATCTTTGTGTGTGTGTGTGTGTTACATTTATTTTTAGTGTTTGCCCGATGAGACATCGATAATCAGGTTTGTTGAGACTCTGTGAACACATAATTTTACATACTTTTTTCATAATGTTTTTTAAACTTATGAACTGCTTTCAGGAAGTTGCTGTTATTGTAACACCTGCACTAGTTTTCCTGAAGCTTGTCTCTGACAGTAATTAAACATAATAATTAAAAGCACTTAAACAAACACTGAACTAAAAGTTTGCTGCCATGATGGATGGATCTAACATCCATCTACATAGATCCAGGTCAGAAAAGTACAAACATCTGAAGCACCAACAGTATAAATGTTTTAAATTGTTTATTTTTTATATGTTTTTGTCTAATTATATGCTAAGAGAATGACATTTAGGGGATTTCTGCTCCTGTTAAAAGTCCACACAGGTTAAAAAGTGAATAAAAAGGAGAAATAGAATGAGATCCTGATCATGCACTGAAGCGGCTCCCCCTCTGCTGAAAGTGAAAGTGTGATTTCATTGCTGCTTGAGCTGAGGACTGTTTTGAGAAGCACAGCTAAAAATCAGAAGTGGGGAATGTGGGGGTCTTTCCACCTGGGTTCATAAGCAGAAGAAGGGGCAGGTAGACCAGAGGGGGGGAATCCCCCTCACTCCCAGACTGTGATTAAGTCTCACTGTGGGCGTCCCCACTATGATTAAACATGACACCATCACATGACTGAACGTGACTCTATCCCAGATCACTCAGGATGAGCTAATGTGTTATTTATGGCATGAGTTGAAGCAAAGGTTAAACATTAAGATCACTTCATTACGCCGGTTACATTTCTCACCCAGCTATCAGCTCTACTGCACTTCAGCGTGACTCTGTCTCTCATCAGCTCAGTCACATGTGGATACACTTTAACATGACATCAATACACTGCTTCTCTTTATGATTACAACACACAACAATGTTTCTTGTTACTTCTTTTTAACTCAATCACATATGACTGACATGTGATGGCTCTGTGGTTCTGTGTTTGTCAATCACAGCATAATTAATATCAGGTTTATTACATCATACATGTCAGACAATTTCTGAAGGTTTGCTTTGGTCCTTCTGACCAGTTACCAAAGTCCACA
>NW_024583242.1:107714-128693 GCF_018398535.1 Haplochromis burtoni | reverse complement strand
GTGAGGCTGCTGGCGCTGGCGTCTTGACCTCTAGGGGTCCAGAGTTGGCTGGTGACTGACACCCAGCCTCTGGGGAGGCCCTAGAGGGAGCAACTGTCTCTGACATGGCCAGCTTAAGAGAACCAGCAGATGTTGTGATGAAGTGTGTTCCCTGCTTAGAATGAGACAGTGAGGATGGTGGCTGAATGAGTGAGTGGGTAGGCTGCTGAACTGGTGGCAACTGAGCTACAGGTAGCAAAGTTGTAACAGGTGGTGGAGTGGCTGGCTGAACTGAGGGCAGCTGGGCTGCTGGCTGAACTGACAACTGTACTGCTAACTGTGTTACAGGCCCCACATTAACTTGTGGTGAAGGTGTGGATGGGATAACATGATCAGGAAAAACTGTTTCGGTGAGGTTTACAACTTCCCCTGAATGAATCAGTGCAGGTGAAAAAGGGTCCCAAACATTTTCATTGTCTAAATTCATAATACCAGGCTTGGAAACAGAATGGAAACAGTCATTAACACAGAGCGTGGGCTCAGAAGAAACAGTCTTTGAAGCAGTGGCCATGGGTGAGGCAGAAAAATTATTGTTATCTTCAAAAGACACACAAAAAATAGCTCCAGAAAACACAGTCACAAAGTCTGACGCAGCAGAAAAAGTGTCCCTTTCACTCACCACAGCCGAATGTTTACATGTCCCGACATCCGGCTGTGGGGTGCCACGCCGACGGCGCAAACGTCGCTTCTTTCTTGGAGACGGCTCCGACAGGCCGGGTAATCCCTCATCCGGCGGTTCGGACGGCACGTCCTCCGGTGAAGCGAGCAGGCGAGCGGTAGTAGCAGGGGGGTGTAGGTGAAGCTCGTGGAGAACAAAATTCTGCACGAGCGGATGCAGAGAGTCCAATAGCCAATGATAACAGGAAATAAGGTGTTGTAGGCTGGCTTCCACAGAATAAAGAGAGGCTTCTCCCTCATGCTCTAACAACTGGTAAATTAATTTAGAAGCAGAGTCGATAACGGCCTCCTGAAGCTCCCTAGGTGGGGTGACTGCCGCTGGATCCATATCTGGCTGGTCCGTACTGTCACGGCGAGTGAGAAGAGCCGTGTGGAAGAAATGAAGGAGGATTCAAGCGCAGGCAGTCGTGAGGGTGTGAAGGTGGTTTATTGAATAAATGGCAAAGGAAGAATGGCAAACGAAGACAAACTAAACTATACTGGAAAACAACTGAACTACAGCGCAGAAACCAGAACACGAACATGAAGGATCGGCGAGCAGAGGCAGACGATGGTAGACAGCAGGGAAACACAGATGAAGCAGGGTTTGTCATGGTCCTGGGCCATGTTGGCCCAGTATTCTTAGTTTTCATGTATTTTTGTATTTTGTTCCTTATTTAGGCCATGCTTCCTGGGTTGCTCTGTTACGTTGTTCCTTATGTGTTTTCCCCTTGTGACTCTTGGTGAAGGGTGAAGGGAGCCACCCGGCTGAAGAAGGAGTCCTATTGAAGGAGTCCTTGGTTCGCCTGTGGGACTTCAGAGGCAGCTGATATGCACTAGTGGTGCAACGGATCACGGTTGATCCGTAATCCGAACCGATCCCACTCCACAGTTTGGCACCCACGTGATCCGAAGATTCGAAAAAGAAGGAAAAAAATTATGTGTATGGTGCGTCTGTCAAGCGATAGTTATGGCCAGCGCTAGTGGTCCAGGTGGAAGAGCAGAGGAGTTTTCTGTATTTAAGCAGCCGTTTGCTGCCCAGTCCGATCGGGCTAAAGCTATTACAAAAGCTATTGGGATGTTTAGCTGCAGACTGGAGGTCATATTCCGTTGTGCAAAACAAGGGGGTTAAACTATGATGAACGTGCTTGAGCCACGCTATGATATCCCATTGCACGTCCACTTTAGTGGCAAGATCATTCCAAGCATGTATGAGCAGGAAAAGTTTAAAGTTATGGCTGAACTGTCCCAGGCATCTTCTGTTGCCCAACTACAAACGGGTGGACCTCCAGGGCAACGGAAAGCTATGTGACCGTGACAGCTCATTATATAACAGCGGAGTGCGATATAATGAGCTGTATGTATTATTGTAGGGTCTACCTAACAATATAAAGTGCCTTGAGGGGACTGTTGTTGTGATTTGGCACTCTATAAATAAAATTTAATTCAGTGGTAGATACAAAGCCCTATACTGCCCTATATTAAACCATTTTTTTTTAATGATTATGTGGAATGAGTCCTGAGTTGAATGTTTTTAACAGGCAAAAAATACTTCAATAAGTTAATAAGTAAATGTTACATTTTTGTCTTTTTTCTTTTTTTGCTGATCCGAAAATTGTCTAATATGTACTGACAAGCCAAGCGGAACGCGGCTCAGCCGGCTCAGGAGTGAAAAGCAGTGCTCTACCTGCACTGTGTATAGTGCAGGTGGAGTGCTGCTGATGTCGACTGAGAAAATTGTCGGGCGGTGGAAGGAATACTTTGGGGACCTCCTCAATCCCACTGGCATGTCTTCTGTGAAGTAAGCAGAGTCTGGGGAGCGGGACGACCTACCAAGGTCTGTGGGAATGTATATGCCAGGGTGTTGGAAAGTATTCAGTCTGTCCTTCCTTCAGTCAAACCAGATAAAGGAGGAACAATGCGGTTTTCGTCCTAGTCGTGGAAAACTGGACCAGGTCTTTATCCTCTCAAGGATACATGAGGGTGCATGGGAGTTTGCCCAGCCAGTGTTTTGGCTGTGGGCATTCGACCGGGTAATTAGTGGGACTCATTCCCAGTGGGTGATGGACTCCGCTAGGGCTGCCCTTTGTCACAGATTCTGTTCAAAATTTTTATGGACAAAGTTTCTAGGTTTAGCCAAGGGGCATAAGGCTTTCACCTGATGGTCTCAGAATCTCATGTCTGCTTTTCGCGGATGATGTGGTTCTGTTGGCTTCATCAGGTGATGGTCTCCAGCTCACACTGGAATGATTCACAGCTGAGTGTGAAGTGGTGGTAATGAAAATCAGCACCTCCAAGTCTGAGGCCATGGTCCTCAGCCCAAAGGGTTGGGGTGCCCACTCCAGGTCAGGGACGAGTTCCTTCCCCAAGTGGAGGAGTTTAACTATCCTGTGGTCTTGTTCACAAGTGATGAACAAGTGGGCATCCTCCGAAGGGTGGCTGGCCTCTCCCTTAGAGAGGTTCAGCCATCTGGCAGGGGCTCAGAGTAGGGAGGCTGCTCTTCCACATCGAAAGGAGCCAGCCTAGATGGTTCAAGCATCAGACAAGAATGCCTCCTGGGCGCCTCCTGGGTGATGTTCCATCAGGAGGAAGCTTGGGGGCAGACCCAGGACACGCTGGAGAGATTATATCTCTTGGCTGACTTAGGAATGCCTTGCTGTTCCCCCAGATAAGCTGGAGGAGATAGCTGGGGAGAGAGGTCTGGGCTTCTCTGGGACACAAAGGATACACCGGACCCTCTTCAAATCCGGGGAAAAGGAGGACGCATTAGTGGGCCGCATTTGGAGCAGCCTTTGGTGTGCTGTGATATAGTCATCCCACAAATGTGGTCTCCAAAGGATGCAGCCCCTGAATTTGGAAACAGCTCAACTCATGTTTCAGCTAATCAGATCGTCCTCTTTCCTCAGTGCATCTGTTGTTTATTTCCATCCAGCAGCAAACCAGCATACCTCTGGTCCCTGGTTACACCCTGCAAATTATTCCCCGTCAAAGGGCATCTCACCAGCCAGTAACCTGGACTGGCCTAGGATTGGTCAGAGTGTTCGAGGGGGTGGGGCTTAGATTTACTGTGGACAACCTCCCATCTTCGACTGATTACCAGCTGGCGATTTCCTATGAACCAGAGGTGAGGCGATTTTGAATGGTAAACTTCATGTAAATGTACATGTTTAATAAAATTGACGGAATTGACTTTCTGTAACTCATGTCAATTTTCTTATTTTCTCTAGTCTGCATCTGATTGGATGGCTATAGTCAGTATCGGCAAAGTGTCACCAGGCGATGGTGGCTGCAGCAGCAATCCAACAGGAAGTAAAACTGTGATTCTACCTGGAAACTCCAGGTGAGAATCAAAAAACAGGGCATCTATTACATCCATGAATGTCACATGACTATTGTTGTAATTTCACATCTGAATAGTGTTGTGGCAGATTTCTGATGTGATATGATTAAATATGTAATTAAATCATATCCTTACTAGTAAGATTACTATACACCAACGACCACCTTAACTCAAAAACACAACTACAACTACTTCAGGCATAACAGCCTGATTGTTTAATCAGTTGTCATCTGCATTCATTCACTGATTGCTCTTGGGTGACACAGGGTCTGCTCTGCAGTCGCTGAGTTGGAGCTTGGCACACCCTTGTTGGAGGAGGGTGCTCTTTTCACCCCTCACTCTCTCGTTCCAATGTAGCTGTAGGTTAAAAGGGCAGAGATCATCTGACACCCTGTTGTCTTCCTCAGTGTCTAATGCAGAAATCTTTAACCTTTATGGTTATTTCTGTGGTTCTGGAATCTTCTCATGATGACTAGTAGGGCCCCAAACCGCACGACCTTTGATCTCAACCACTGCCTGGGCTGTCAGCTGTGCTATGAATGATCCCTGCTTCTCGCTGGGTCTCTGAAGACTTCTGATCAGCACCCAGTCTCAATCTCATTCTGGAGATTCCACCCTTGGGATGATTTCTTCCAGCAATATTCTGGCTACTGCACCTGTATCTCCTTGCTAGGAGGAAAACCTTCTAACCATTTGGAAAACATGTCAACCATCATCAAACCACATTTTCCTTTCAGTTCAGTGAAGTTTACTTATAGGTTATCAAACCCTTATCTAGGGCTGTTCGACACAACGATATATATCGAATGACGATATAAAAACGTCTATTGTTTCATTTTACGCTATTGTTTGTTTCGTGGTGTTGCAAAATAAACTGTTTCAATATTTTTTCGTTGTTTTGATGGTGGCTGTAGTGACTATATTAATTTCTTAAATTTCTCTCTTTCTCTTATATTTAATATAACTACACTACGGACGGACAAGCGCCTGCTTTTATGCGTTGTCATTAGCAACAACGACGGCAAAACCATTGCGTGTTCGCTGGTTTAGTTTCCACATTAACCTTTCACAATAAAGTTCAAGATCCTTTTGAGACTTTTCAAGATAAACTCAATCACGTGAAAGAGTATGCAGAGTATAAAAAGAGCCATCAGGTGCTAAAAGACTCAACGTTACAACAGGCTTTTCCCCGCAGCACGATGGGTAATAAATACTCACAAAGAAAACGGCGGCAATTACAACTTGTGTCTAAAAATGTATCGTTTCATGCATCGGTTAAAACACTCGACTCCAGGTACATCACGCAAGTCAAGCTGCCCGAGATTCATAGAATATACAAAAAATATTAAATTCTTGTGATTTATATTGTTATTGGGACGATAGATGTCTTATATCAGGATATGAGATTTTGGTCATATTGCACAGCCCTACCCTTATCTGAACATGTCTGTGCCCCATGTAGAGGTTTCATACCTATAAATGAACTGTTAATCCCACAAAAAGCCATGGAAAAATTATCATGAAAAAACTCATAAAAAACATAGAGAACATTGTTTCATGTTAAACCTGGAATCCCTCCTTTTGATACATGGTCTCTCCCATGAGTCAACTCATCAGAACTAGGAGAATAACAACACAAAAGGGTAGTTAGATCATTTCTCAGACAACATCAGGGCTTCTCCTCCTGAGTAATTTTGCTCCAGCACTGTAAACCCTGTGTTAGAGAAAATTTGTATTAATGTCATGTTAAGTAGGTCTAATTCTTGGCTCTGCCTGCAGCCTGCATCCACACCACAATTACCCAGAAACCAAAATCAGTGAGTAAATACAAATTTCACACTTGCAAACAACTGTAGGTGATAAGAGTAATAAGGCATCCCACACCACAGACACAAGTGTGCCTTGCGCAGTTTATTTCCCCAAATCATTAAAAACACTACTGTTGCCATAATTTGCCAAATGTGTTTATTCAAAACTACTGTAGCCAGTGACCTTTCTTAAGTAATGTCACTCACTTGTTTTAAACACTGTGGGCTCAACACCTTAAAATGAATAAAGATATGATAATGAGCCCCACACTAAGATGTTCTGTAATAACTGCAAAACCTGCTTCATTTCACTTATGTCTGCCTGTGTGATGCCAAAACCCTTAGAGAGGAAAAAAAACATTAGCCGGTGGTGTGTCCTCGCAGGTCGGGCCTAGATTAACAGATTCCAGAGGTGCTGCTGTAAATCATGTGGTCAACCCTCCTTTTCTGCGAAAGGAGTGATACTGATCTTAACACAGTATGTGTTTCACACTGAATACACATTTTCCCACTGTAACATTTAACATTTCCCAACACTACAATGTGGTACCATAACCAACAAGCAGCCAGTAAAACCACAGTTTCCTTCACACAAAAATCAGTAACACAGAAAAGTGCTATGTAAAGGATTAAGTCTGCAGGTTCCACACACATTCATGTGAACCCACAGGTCTCCACCTCCTCTGGTCTCTGCCATCCTCCTGCTCCTGCAAAAACAAGAAAACAAACCCCCCACATACATCCACCCTTTTTTTCACTGTTTGGGGTGGATTAGGCATTAGAAGTGACTAAGTGACTAAGTGACAAGTCAGTCACACTTAGTCCACATCATCAGTCCAGCCACAGTCCAGTCATATGCATTCATCTCAATCACATGCATTCATCCAGTCATATACATTCGTACAAATCATTGCTGATAGTGGAAAACCGCGCACGAATTTAAGTATCCACTGGCAGCAATATTAAGTCATTCCAAAAATAAAAACAATTCTTTTTGCTTTTGAAATGAATTGAATCGCTACAATCCTTTTAAACACAGGACTTGCCATCTAATATGGTCCTAGGTAGGTGTATTTCTCCTAAGCCATTGTAATCTGGAGAATCTCACTTTGTATTTGCTCTCAGTAAAGTATTTTATAGCACTTTTACTTCCAATCTTGCTGCCTGCTTAAAGAGAGCTGATTATTAAATCATCAACACACAAAATATCACACGTGATACCTGGCAGGTTTTTTCCTAAGTGCACTGTTACAAAAATAAACCCTTATTGGGCCCAGTTCCGGACATTTGTACGTGCAAAAAGAAAAAGAAAACAACCCAAACCTAACTGGCAGAATCAGCCTGGTACTAAAACAAAACCCCAAAATCTGCCAGAAAAATCACAGGAAACGTTTTGCCTTCAGGTGAAACAACATGCTGTAGGGATTAGAACCTGCTATGCAGTCACTGCTCCTGGCTTTACTTTAATTAATAACTGATGCTTACATGGTCTAAAATCAGACTTAAGAGTCACTACCGTTGTTCATTTTCCCCACATCATATTTACTGGTTGCCCACAAGTGCTCCAGAATATCAAAGTCTGGAAAGTCTGGGGCCAACAAACATGTCACGATTCTTTCTTCTCAGTTGCTGTTAAGTTTGCATGTTTAGAGTTCAGTCAGTGTGTTTCCTGTTTTACTTTGGAGGTCCATGTCTCATGTGAGTGTTTCTAGTTTTGCTCCCCTTGTCTCGTCCAGCCTGATTACTCCCAGCTGTGCTCTCCTTCTGTGTCTCATTCCCTCGTTATCCCTCTGTGTATTTAAGCCCTGTGTTTCTCTTTGTCAGTGTCGTAGTCTCCCTCATGCTGTGTGTGATTCTCCCCGTGTCTCCTGGTATACTTTATGATTAGCTTACCCAGTTTAGTTTTGTATTGCCTGTGTTCTATTTTTCCAGCAATTAAAGCTGTGCTTTTGAGTTCAAGTTCTGTCCCCGTGAGTTTGCGTTTGGGTCCTCTCCTGCCTGCCACACAGCCGAAACATGACACAAACATAGTTCCACCTGCTAAATACACAGAGAAATCTCCCTCTTTTTTTATTAGCAGCTGCACAGTTCACACAACACTAATGTTCACCATTAAACGCTTCCTAAACACTTCATATCAATGTTTTATCACTGGAATGTGAATTTCTTCCCCAGGTCTGTGCTTTTGCACTCATTTGTCATTTTCACAGACCAAATCATTTCATTTAGCTTTTCTCCTTTTCTCCCCCTCCAAAAGTAAACGTGTAACATGTCATCATGTATTTCACAAAACAAGTTTGTTTTTATGTATTCAGTGATGTGTATCTGGGTGCAACTTTCACCCATACATCAGAAACAGGAAACTCATGTCAACCCTCTGCTACATCTTATTCACTTGTTTTATAACCCAGTCATCTTTCCCTGATCTAGTAACAATCAACTAATTTGCATATCAGCTATTAACCCACTAAGTTGACAGGCGCTGATCCAGTTCCGTAGCAACCTGTACTAACACACTAAAACATTTATTTAATATCATTTTCATCACTGCTCATTAACACTTTCCCTCTCTTATTCTTCTATCCACATTTTAACACATCTCTTTTATACTCTGTTATACACACACCCACAGCACTCCTCACACACACACACTTCTCTTTACTGCATTCCTCAGTTTCTACACACTTCATACTCCATGTATTCTTTCCCATATTTCTGAAAGAAAAAAAATCATACAATTAAAACCTGGATATGTCCAGACCACCTGAAGGGATGCCTCCTACAGCCTCACTGGCCGTACTGCTGGGCTCAACTTTGTGGACAAGCGCGTTCACCGTCTGGCCTTTTCCTTCCGATGCAAAAGTGTTAAACACCATAAACTAAGAACAGAGTCCTTCCCACAACAGTCCTGAAATCAGGCGTCGTATTTCTGAGGTTTCCCTCCCAGTGGTCCATCTAAAACAAATAAACAGAAAACCCAACAACAGCAACAACAAAAAACTCTTATCCCTGTCAACATATCTTTCAATCACACAACCATCTTCCACACACTTGGAGTTTTCAACCAGACCACGTAGAGGAATGCCTCCCACTGCTCCAGTAGCCATTTTTCTGAGCCCATCTTCCTTTGTACGAACAAGGCCTTTCTGCCTTTTTTCACTGGTGCAAAAGTGCTAAACTGCCATACACTAGAACACTCAAATTATTGAGATTCTAAGATCCTGCACTTACTACCACAACAAGGTGCAATTTCTCACACTAGGATACCCAAATTCGTTGAGTTTCTAGGACCCTGCATCTACTTGTTGCAGTAATAAGTAACCAAGGCTTTTCCCATCTGTCTGGTTAAAAACCCTGCCCAAATCAAAGCAGCTCACCGTTGTAAATCATTTGCAGTCCGTCTCTTGGTTCATTAAAAAATTCCTGCATGTGTGAGTCGTTGAAGCACACCTTGCGGTTCCCCCTTTTTTTGAAAACAAAGGAACGGTGGGACTGAGGCAAGTTTACCTCAGGATGGCCAGTCACTGTGTGCCCGTAGTTCAGCGAAACTCACCGGAGGAATCCTGCCTGACAACGCCAAATTGTTATGGAAAATTTAACAATTACCTGCAAAACACCCAGTGAGCTTGATTTGAAGTGGGTTTAATAAACACATTGCAATATGGAGAGAGCATCCCAGTGAAACACCAGGACCATCTCTGAATTGTGGCCACCGCCCTTACATCATATATACAGAGACACAGACAAAGAACATCCACAAACTCTTACATGTTGGCCCCTCTCACATGGAGCAATACCTCGTCCCTCAGAGAGAATTATGACCTTGTTTTCTGCTTGGCCGTCACCTAAGGATTTACATCCCTGATAAGCAGGAGTCCCACTATCTGTTTAACGGCCTCACTGTGTTAACGTTCCACATGCATGTAAACTATGGACAGGAGTGCTCTTACTATAGTAAAGTGAGAAAGTGATATTACTATAACTAATGTGATATGATTAAATATGTGATTAATACATGAGAAAAGAAATCTGCCACAACACTATTCAGATGTGAAATTAAGCAGGTTCTTTGAAACTAGCAAATTGTACAGGATATTGGACAGTCTCTGTGTGAGTTGTTAATAGAGGCCATGATCAGGTGGTCTGTGGTGACATCATGTTTGTGGCTGAGGCAGCAGGCTCTGTGTGTATATCAGTGACAGGGCGTAGCTGCATGTGTGTGATGATTTAATAAACTTTGCAGCACTTTGTTGTCAGTCCTAGTGCAGCTTGTGAACCATACCAGGATGTACTGAGAGAGGACTCTCAACAGAACATCTATAAAACGACAGCAGACAACCAGCAGCTACAGCTAACGCACATGAGCCAAATGTTGTGCCTTTGTACTCCTGGTTTCATGTACAGAGACATTCTTACACGTTTTTATTTATGTGAGCTCCAAGGTTCTCTGAAGCTTTAATAGTGTACTTGTGTCAGAGATTGTGTCTCAGTAGCAGCAGTTTTTGTTTGTTTTTTCTGTTTGTTTTTCCAGACGAGGTATTCTGGACTCTTTGCTCTGTCTAAATGCTGGAGGTCAATATTTTGTGGATGTCACCTTTTACAAACAGCCCAGATCTGATAGTTCACACATCCTAATTGACTCGGTAAGGAGGTCTCCATCTATTCAGATAAAGTGATTGACATATTCCCTGAAATCCTCCTACTAACAGTAACTGTCCAATCATAGCTGAGTAATACAAGTGCACTCTCTGTGCAAAAATAAATTTGGGAAGATTGCATGGTTTCAATTTTCAATTTTTCTCTTCAAAATTAAATGATGGGATGTGTCTATATGAGGTGATTTCTACATGTTTAATCATGCCCCCCTTTTTTCAGATTATTCTTTTTAATAGAATCAGGTCAGTCCAAAATTTCTGCTCTCAGAGCGACCTCGACACTTTTCACCAGTTTCCCTGTACTGGATTGGCTGTCAAGCCTGGCCCTCAGGAGTCGCTACCTGAAGTCTGCGAGGGACTCATCGTGAGCCTTTCAGCACAAATCCACAATGGAGCTGTCCGTAAGTAGTTGGACTGAGATGATCCAGGACTGAGACAATGGAAAAGATGAGTGTTTCATATTTCTATATCTGCGTTTTACCTGTGCTCAGTATGCAGGTGTAATGTTATTGGCTCTACTGAACCATTCTGCAGTAAACTGGGTGGATTTTGTGACTGTAAGGCCAATGTGATTGGTCGTTGCTGCGATGCCTGTGCCCCAATGACGTTTGGCTTTGGACCTGAAGGTTGCAAACGTAAGAAACCCAAACCAGAGGGGAAACACTGCCTTTCGTTTTCTCTCTGAGCATCTGACAGTTGATTCACAATGAATTCTCACCTTTTTGCAGGATGTGATTGTGACCCCCATGGCTCTGTGTCAGAGCTGTGCGATCAGGTCAGCGGTCAGTGTGCATGCCGTTCAGAGATTACGGGTCAGCGCTGCAAACGCTGTCAGATGGGATTCTGGAGATTCCCTTCATGTCGATCGTGTGAATGTAATGGGCTATCAGAGGTGTGTGATGGATTTACCGGAGACTGTCTGAACTGCAGGGAGCACACTACTGGACCCAGCTGTGAAAGGTTAGTCACTGACAAACAATGGACTGTGAGGTCCATCCATCCATCCATCTTCATCCGCTTTGTCCGGGCCGGGTCGCGGGGGCAGCAGCCTAAGCAAAGAGGCCCAGACCTCCCTCTCCCCAGCCACCTCCTCCAGCTTATCCGGGGGAATACCAAGGCGTTCCCAGGCCAGCCGAGAGATATAATCTCTCCAGCGTGTCCTGGGTCTGCCCCGGGGCCTCCTCCCGGTGGGACATGCCTGGAACACCTCACCCAGGAGGCGCCCAGGGGGCATCCTTGTCAGATGCCCGAACCACCTCAGCTGGCTCCTTTCGATGTGGAGCAGCAGCTGCTCTACTCTGAGCCCCTCCCGGATGGCCGAACTTCTCACCCTATCTCTAAGGGAGAGGCCAGCCACCCTTCGGAGGAAGCTCATTTCTGCCGCTTGTATCCGCGATCTCGTTCTTTCGGTCACTACCCACAGCTCGTGGCCATAGGTGAGGGTAGGGACGTAGATCGACCGGTAAATTGAGAGCTTCGCTTTTACACTCAGCTCCCTCTTCACCACGACGGACCGGTGCAGCGTCCGCATTACTGCAGCTGCAGCCCCAATCCGTCTGTCGATCTCCGGCTCCCTTCTCCCATCACTCGCGAACAAGACCCCGAGATACTTGAACTCCTCCACTTGGGGCAGGAACTCATCCCCGACCCGGAGTGGGCACTCCACCCTTTTCCGGCTGAGAACCATGGCCTCAGATTTGGAGGTGCTGATCCTCATTCCCGCTGCTTCACACTCGGCTGCGAACCGTTCCAGTGCGAGCTGGAGGCCCTCACCCGATGAAGCCAACAGAACCACATCATCCGCAAAAATCAGAGATGAGATTCTGAGGCCACCAAAGCGAAAGCCCTCCGCCACTTGGCTGCGCCTAGAAATCCTGTCCATAAAAATTATGAACAGAACCGGAGACAAAGGGCAGCCCTGGCGAAGCCCATCACCCACCGGGAACGAGTCCGACTTATTGCCGGCAATGCGAACCAAGCTCTTGCAACGGTTGTATAGGGATCGAATGGCCCGTAGCAATGGGCCAGACACCCCATATTCCCGCAACACCTCCCACAGGACACCCCGAGGGACACGGTCGAATGCCTTCTCCAAGTCCACAAAACACATGTAGACTGGTTGGGCAAACTCCCATGCACCCTCAAGTATCCTGGAGAGGATAAAGAGCTGGTCCAGTGTTCCGCGACCAGGACGAAAACCGCATTGTTCCTCCTGTATCCGAGGTTCGACTAACGGACGAACTCTCCTTTCCAGCACCCTGGCATAGACTTTCCCAGGGAGGCTGAGGAGTGTGATCCCCCTGTAGTTGGAACACACCCTCCGGTCCCCTTTCTTAAAGATGGGGACCACCACCCCGGTCTGCCAGTCCACAGGTACTGCCCCTGATCTCCACGCAACATTGCAGAGGCGTGTCAACCAGGACAGCCCTACAACGTCCAGAGCCTTCAGGAACTCGGGGCGGACCTCATCAACACCAGGGGCTCTGCCACCAAGGAGTTGTTTAACTGCCTCAGTGACCTCGCCCCCGGAAATTGGCGGGTCATTCCCCTCATCCCCAGACTCTGCTTCCTCCTCGGAAGACGTGTCAGTGGGATTAAGGAGGTCCTCGAAGTATTCCTTCCACCGCCTGACAATTTTCTCAGTCGACGTCAGCAGCGCTCCGCCAGCACTATACACAGTGCAGGTAGAGCACCGCTTTCCCCTCCTGAGACGTCTGACGGTTTGCCAGAATCTCTTCGAGGCAGTCCGAAAGTCTTTTTCCATGGCCTCTCCGAACTCCTCCCACACCCGAGTTTTTGCTTCAGCCACTGCCCGAGCCGCATTCCGCTTGGCCTGTCGATACCTGTCGGCTGCCTCCGGAGTCCCACAGGCTAACCAAGCCCGATAGGACTCCTTCTTCAGCCTGGTGGCTCCCTTCACCTCTGGTGTCCACCATTTGGTTCGGGGATTACCACCACGGCAGGCACCAACCACCTTGCGGCCGCAGCTCAATGCAGCAGCTTCGGCAATGGAGACGCTGAACATGGTCCATTCGGACTCAATGTCCCCAGTCTCCCTCGGAATGCTGTTGAAGCTCTGCCGGAGGTGTGCATTGAAGATCTCTGCTAGACGTTCCCAGCACACCCTCACTATGCGTTTAGGTGCACCAGGTCTGTCCAGCGTCCTCCCCCGCCACCTGATACAACTCACTGACTGTGAGGTCAGGTCCTTAATCATTAATATGCAAATTGTCATGATCAATGGCAATGAGTACCATTCACAGAGAGTTGGGGAATGGCTGCAATCACAGCATTGTAAGATGGTGACAGATGTACCCTTAGGCCCTCTCCTTGAGTCAGAGATGTAGTACATACTATACTCTATAATGATGAAGAACAGAAAGAATTAGACAAAGGGCTGGGTTTTCAGTTTTCAGCTATGACGCTTTTATCTGCAAGTAGATGCAATTTCAAAAAAGGAACCTTTGTTTACTGTAACTCAGCTGGGTTTTTTTCAGCTGAAAATTTCCCTCTGAAAATGTCTTTGCTACGTCTCTGAGTAAATTTATTTAAATTAGATTTACTCAGGAAATAAGTGTGCCAGTACTTACTGCTGAGGGTCGGTACTTGTTCAGGTAATCATGATAAACCTATTTTGATGCAGGTGTGTTGAGGGTTACTATGGTGACCCAAGCTCCAGACAGGCCTGTCAGCCATGTTTGTGTCCAGATGTTCTGAGCAGTGGACGATTCTTCGCCACTTCCTGCCAGCATGACCCACAGTCCCTCAGGCTCATCTGTAAGTGCCAGGAGGGGCACACAGGTAAGAGCTAGTATGTTTGCATTACTTACTTTTACCTTCTTTACATAAAAGAGGCAACCAGACAGACACACAGCAGCGATGCTAAGAGTCAGTGTTTATCAGCAGATTTTTGGAAAGACAAATAAAATATATCACTCTCCATTTCCCTTTTAGGTGTAAGCTGTGACAGCTGCAGCCCTGGTTTCTATGGTGATCTGACATTGCCAGGTGCAGTCTGTAAAGAGTGTCCCTGCAACAACAACATCGACCCTGATGATCCCAACTCATGTAACAGCACAACAGGAGAGTGTCTACACTGCCTTCACAACACAATTGGCCTGCACTGCCAACACTGCAAATCTGGCTACCATGGCAACGCCTTAAACCAGGACTGCAAAGGTGACAACAAAAACATAGAAACTTCATCTATCATCCTTTCATCCGCTTACATGTATGTAAACCTCATCGGGGCACCAAGTATTCCTGTGTCCTCTAATGTGTCCCTTTTTTGGTGGAACCCACAGTCTTCACCCAGCTGGACACCCAACCCACTAAACCTCCACTGAGAGGCAACTTAAACATGTCTTGATCAGGTGCCTGAGCTACCTTAACTTTCAGTGTAAAGGAGCGCTGGTTCTTGAGTGTCTGTAAGGCTGAGTGAATTGAAAACTTTAAATTCAATCTTGACTAGGGATTCGAATTGATAAGAATTTAGCAGTTTCAGTTCTATTATTGATATCACTTATCAATTCAATTCCTTCCCTTATCAGTTCTCACTGGCTCCACTTTGAGAGTCACCACCATCAATAATCAGCACATCAAAGAAATTACACTCATGCACATTCACTGCATGCTGCGGGTCACATGTTTGTGCATGTTAGAGGTGCTTCCCTCTTTGTTGTGATCAGTGTTGGTGTCGTTACTCAACAAAGTAATTATTACACATATTACACAGAGCAATTTTCTTTAAAGTATTGCAGTATGTTACTTAATTACACCCAGAAGAAAGACATTCGTTGGTCTACTTGTTACGTTACTTTCATGTTACTCTGTAAAATTATCTGAAATGCACTGTTTCATAATCACCATTTAATAATATGAACCTGAGGCCACAGCCCCACACACTAAAACAGATCTCTACCCTAATAGAATGAAGTAGAATCCTTTTTTTTTCTATACACATGTACAATCTCCTACTCAGTGCAGACATTTGGGAAAATAAATGCCCAGTTCTGCACCACTATAAACATACAAATAGTATTAAAAAATATTGAATCGGTGTAACTTTGCCAAAACAATGTTGGACTCTGTAGTTTTCTCTGGTCCCCTCCCCAATCAGACCAGGAGTGACATGTTTAGCCGCATGTTCTCCTTAAATTGCTGGCTGTCTGAGTGGTGTCCCAGAAACGATGTGGGCTTCATAGATAATTGGCAAACCTTCTGGAGGAAACCTGGTCTTGTTAGGAGAGACGGCATCCATCCCACTTTGGATGGAGCAGCTCTCATTTCTAGAAATATGGACAAATTTATTAAACCCCCCAAAATATGACTATCCAGAGTTGGGACCAGGAAGCAGAGTTGCAGTCTTACACGCCTCTCTGCAGCTTCTCTCCTCCTGCTACCCCCCCAAAAACCCATCTCCATAGAGACTGTGTCAGCTCCCAAACAGACAAAAAACAAACTAAAAACCAGCAACAAACAACTTAAACATAAACAATTCACAAAGAAAGAACAATACAGTATCCACATCTGAAACAAAGAGTAAAACAGTGAAATGTGATTTATTAAATATTAGGTCTCTCTGTAGCATTTCAGCCGGACTTTATTCAGACGATGCACTCAATGATCATTACGGATGGACCATGGTGGGGTATTCCAACCCATTTATTCACAAGTTACCATAGGCACATCGTAAGAGCTGTAATCATGACATAAAACAAAATAAACATTCACTTGATATAACCACGTTTCCGTGCTAGCATCAGCCTGCTAGATCACTCATAAACTTATTAACGATCAAGTAATACTTTTACAAATTGTCCGAAATGTAAACAACAAGTACAACACACAAACATATAGGGATGGGTATCGTTTAGGTTTTATCCGATACCGGTGCCAAATCTGTACTTTTGAAACGGTGCCGGTGCTCAAACGGTGCTCAAACCGGTGCTTAAAGAATGGAGAACACAAAATTGGTCCAAAAACCTCTCATGTTCAGCTGGTTTTTTTGTAAAAAGATAACAATGTTAGCCTTTTCTGCAGCTATGGGGCATATATGGCATCACTCTTGGCTGGAAGCAGTGCTTAAACAATGGAAAAAACACAAACTTTGTCCAAAACCTCTCATGTTTAACTGTTTTCCACTTTTTCTTTGGTCATTTTAGCCTTTTTGGCCAGGGTGAAGGGAGTATCTGCCATCAAACAAGAAGACAGCTGCATGTAGCTATGATGATGTTTGCTAGTTCACCTTACATGCATTAATGTAATAACGTGGTTAGCCTACTCAACGTAAATTACACACGAACAACATTAAGCTACTCACGCAGAGAAGAACGGCTGCTGCTGCCATCATCATCCGTCATCATTTCTGCTACACTGGCAGGGCTAGGGGCCAGGACTCTATTCTTCGGGTTTTTGGGGGATGTTGCTCCGGGTCCGATAACTGGCAACCCACCCGACGTGCACGGTGTGAGGTCTCGCAGCAAGCTATCAAATACGGCGCATTTCTCGGCTTTTAAAAAAAACGCTATGCGTCGCCAGCTGTTTAATCGGATTCTTGGTGTTACCTCCTTTGACAGTATCACAGTATCAGCTTAAAGCACTTGTTGCAGGCTGCTGAGTTTGCATATTTTGCTGTGAAGTACAGCCAGACTTTTGACCGCTTCGCCTTGGACATTTTTAATCTGTAGCTCTGCTCTAAAAGAACGTACGTACCTGGCCCCGCCTACTATCCTCGGAAACGTAAAATGATTGGCTAGAAGTGTATCACAGCTCAGGAAAAAAAAGCACCGAAATAAAGCACCGAAATGTGCGCTGCTTTTCGGTCTGGTTACTACCGTTTATGTCAGAACCGGTGCCATCATGGCACCGGACACCGGTACCCATCCCTACAAACATACCTGTTCGCCTTCCAGCTAGATGCTAATTTAAAGATGGATGGAAAACGATAACCTTCTCATTAACCTTTTCTGCGGCAAGCAGTAGCAGTACGATCTTCCTTCCCGGAAGTTGCCCGTTCCGAATTTCAAAATAAGAGTCTAATCTATATTATAAGGTATAATTCGTTCAGGGATTTAACTGTTTGAAAAATATCAAATAAACAAATAATCTGGGTCATTTACTCCTCCAAGTCTCTGTTAGTACATGACTTAATAATTGATCAACAAATTGATTTACTCTGCCTTACAGAAACCTGGTTGCAGCAGGATGATTATGTTAGTTTAAATGAATCAACACCCCCGAGTCATTCTAACTACCAGAAATCTCGAAGCACAGGCCGAGGGGGCGGTGTGGCAGCAATTTTTCACACCAGCCTATTAATCAACCAAAGACCCAGACAGACTTTTAATTCATTTGAAAGCCTAATGCTTAGCCTTGTCCACCAGCTGTAAAAAGGAAACCAGTCTTATTTGTTATCATCTATCGTCCACCTGGGCTCAGACTTTTTATCTGATTTAGTGCTCAGCTCAGAAAAAAGAATTAATAAATCAAAATCAAATCACTTTTATTGTCACATCACATGTACTGGTACAGCACATGCGAGTGAAATTCTTGTGTGCAAGCTTCACAAGCAACAGAGGTGTGCAAAATACAATAACACACAAACAAAGTTAAATATAAGAACAGGAATCTGAGAATTAAAAGAATAAATATATGTACAAATATAAGAACGTATGCACATTACTGAATTTGTATACCAAATATGTATATATATATATGTGTTTGTGTGTTTATATATGTATGTAAAATAAAATATACAATATACGGAGGTTAGCAGTTGAATATTGTGCAAAAGAAATGACATACATGTACAGTATGGAGTGTATAATGTTGAAGTTCCAGTAGTGAAGGTGAGGTGTCTATGACGTGTTCAGCAGTCTGATGGCCTGGTGGAAAAAGCTGTCTCTCAGTCTGCTGGTACGGGACCGGATGCTGCAGAACCTCCTTCCTGATGGAAGCAGTCTGAACAGTTTATGGCTGGGGTGACTGGAGTCCTTGATGATCCTCCCCGCTTTCCTCAGGCACCGCTTCCTGTAGATGTCCTGGAGGGAGGGAAGCTCACCTCCAATTATCCGTTCAGAGCACCGCACTACTCGCTGGAGAGCTTTGCAGTTGTAGGCGGTGCTGTTGCCATACCAGGTGGTGATGCATCCAGTGAGGATGCTCTCAATGGCACAGTGATAGAAGGTCCTGAGGATGCGGGGGCTCATGCCGAATCTTTTCAGTCTCCTGAGAAAGAAGAGGCGCTGCTGCGCCTTCTTCACTGTTTTGTTTGTGTGTACTGACCACGTAAGATCCTCAGCCAGATGTACACCAAGGAACCGGAAGCTGCTCACTCTCTCCACAGCAGCGCCGTTGATGGTGATGGGGGTGTGTACTTCTCTGCACCTCCGGAAGTCCACTATCAACTCCTTTGTCTTTGCGACGTTGAGGGTGAGATGGTTGTCTTGACACCAGTGGGTCAGGGCGCTGACCTCCTCCCTGTAGGCCGTCTCATCACCGTTGGTGATAAGACCCACCACTGTAGTGTCGTCCGCAAACTTCACAATGATGTTGGAGTTGTTAGTGGCTGTGCAGTCGTAGGTGTAGAGTGAGTACAGGAGAGGGCTCAGTACACACCCCTGTGGAGCACCAGTGTTCAGTGTGATGGGGGATGAGGTGATGCTGCCCAGTCTGACCACTTGGCGTCTGTCAGACAGGAAGTTAAGGATCCAGCTGCAGAGGGAGCTGCTCAGTCCTAGATCCTGCAGTTTCCTGTCCAGCTTCGAGGGAACGATGGTATTGAATGCTGAGCTGTAATCTACAAACAGCATTCTCACATACGTGTCTCTCTTCTCCAGGTGTGACAGGGCAGTATGTAGTGTCAGGGCTATGGCATCATCAGTGGACCTGTTGTGGCAGTATGCGAACTGTAGAGGGTCCAGTGAGTCGGGTAGTGCAGAGCAGATGAAGTCCCTGAACAGCCTCTCGAAACATTTGCTCATGATGATGATGCAACTGGTGTCTTGGTGCAAAATCAACAATCTTGTTCTCAGTACTTCAAAAACCAAAGAACTTATAATTGACTTTAGAAAGAAAAAGACAGAGTTTTCACCCCTAACTATAAAGGGAGACTGTGTGGAGACGGTGACGGACTTTCGTTTTTTGGGAGTCCACATGGAGGAGAACTTGTCCTGGAGTATAAATACCTCTGAGCTACTGAAGAAGGTCCAAAACAGAACTGTACTTCCTGAGAATTCTCAGGAAGAATAATATCACACAGAAACTGATGGTGTCCTTCTATAGCACTACCATTGAGAGTGTAACCCTGACTCGACCCAAAAGATAACTGGTTGCCCTCTCCCTATGGTGAAGGACTTACATTTCAATTCAATTCAGTGATGTGGGTCAGGGCTACCGGTTGCCAGTTGTTCAGTGATGAGATGGTGGAGGATTTGGGCACAGAATGATGGTGGCCATTTTGAAGCAGGCTGGGACTACAGACAGAGTCCAAACAGGCACAGTTTTGGTGAGCGGCCACGTGGCCAACAGCTGAGCCAAAACAGTTCTGCTGGGCGGCTGTGTGGCCAGCAGCTGAGGCGAATGAGCAGGTCCGGAGGCCGACCACGTGGAAGGCATTGGTGGCAGCTGAGCAGGTCTGGAGGCCGGCCACATGGAAGGCAGTGGCGGCAGCTGAGTAGGTCAGGAGGCCGGCCACGTGGAAGGCAGTAGTGGCAGCTGAGTAGGTCCGGAGGCCGGCCACGTGGAAGGAAGTAGTGGCAGCTGAGCAGGTCTGGAGGCCGGCCACGTGGAAGGCAGTGGTGGCAGCTGAGCAGGTCTGGAGGCTGACCACACCGGTGACAAGGTCCAGTCAGCGGCCTGGAAGGTGGTCGCTGATGCCAAATCCAACGTGTATGAGGAGGCTGCGGCGGAGCAGCAGCTGCAGACGACACCGTGGGAGCCGGCGGAGGAGCAGTTGCAGGCAATAGCGTGGGAGCCTCTGGCTGGAGGCAGGCAGGGCCAGCGGGTGCAGAAACCTGGGCTAGTAAATCTGGTGCTTGAGCCGGAAACAGATCAGCTAGCCTGACCAGGGATAGTGCTAGTGCGTGAAAGGCTGGATCAGGAGGTGGATGAAGTGGTAGACTGACAGGTGGAGAGGCTAGCTCTTCCGAGCCTCTAGGGAGGTCAGACTGGGTCACAGCTGCCCTCAGCCTGGGCGCTGGCACAGGTGTGGGTGTTGGCTAACTGATAGAGGTGGAAATAATGACAGGGTGAGTGATACTGGCAGGTTTGGGTGCATGAATATTTTTAAGAGTGGCCTGGGCTGATGAAACCGGAACAGGCTGACAGGTAGGTGAAGAAGCCGGCTTAGATAAAACAGTCTTAGAATAAGCAGACCTAGGGTTTGCGTACCCAGGAATCGTGACAACAGATTTATCCAATATTATTCTGGCCCTTCTGCCACCACTATTCACAGTCTTTAACTGAACAGTCTTTGGGG
>NW_024583242.1:99230-106192 GCF_018398535.1 Haplochromis burtoni | reverse complement strand
AATTTAGGTTTTTTGTTATTCCAAATAAATATATCAAAGATACTGTTTAACTTATCAAAGAATTCTTTTGGAAAAGGCAGAGGAAGTGACTGGAACAGATATAAACATTTTGGTAATATGTTCATTTTTATAATGTTTCTATGGCCATTCACTGATATGGCCATTGTCATTCATTTATTTAGCGATTCCTCCACTTCACTAATCAAGGGTCATAGTTTGTTGCTACAATGGTGTCAATGTCTGGGGTGATTTTAACTCCAAGATACACAAATCCTTTTTGCATTAATAAGCGAGGTTTGTATAATAGGATTTAGCCTTTCATCCTTGTTCAGAAATAGGATGGAGGATTTTGAATCATTATAGCCAGAAATAACTCCATTAGTTGCATTAATTTTGGTATAGTAATGGAGAGCCTAGTCAAAAAAATCTATCAGGTCATCAGCATAAAGGGCCAATCTATGCTCTTGATCTCCTAACTGGAAAACAAATATGTCAGTTCTCATTCTAACATCATCGCCAGCTAAGAAAAATAGCATTGGAGATAACGGGCACCCCTGGCGTGTGGAACGCTCCAATGTGATAGGGTTAGAAACTTGTTATCTGTTAAAACATTAGCTTTGGGATTTGTATACAAACGTTTAACCCATTTGAGAAAAGTGTTTCCAAATCTATATTTTGGAAGAACATTAAATAAATATGACTCCTGTATTCTGTCAAAGGCCTGACGAGCATCAAGTGATAATAATGCTGTATCTTTAGCATCAAATTTCTCATGAATTATAATCAAAATCCTTCTTATGTTGTGAAACCCTTGACGTTTTAGTACAAAGCCATTTTGATCATCATGAACTAAATGTGCGATACAGGAGTCTAATCGTCTTGCTAAAACTTTACAAAGTATTTTAGTGTCAACCACCATTAGTCTAAATGATGAACTCTCTGCAGGGGCTTACCAGGTTTCAGTAGCAAAGTAAGCATTACCTGTTCCAGAGTAGGTGGGAGAGTTTCATTTACGCTTCTTCAGGGTAAAAAGAGGAAATGTTAATTTTTCTTGGAAATTTTTACAAAATTCGACCGGAAAGCCATCTGGCCCAGGTGCCTTACCACTGTTAATGCTTTGATAGCCTGTGATATCTCTTCAATAGACGTCCGTCTAACTCCTGCTTTGTGTTTTCCATTAGTGTCTGGAACTGATTTTGATCTAAGAATACGTCCTGTTCTTCTGAGGCATAAGCACATTCTGATTTATACAAATTTTCAACTCATTAATTTCCAATGGATCTACTGTTACATACCCTGAAGAGGTCTTTATACTATTAATTGCTCCTTCACTCTGCATTTTCTTAATTCTCCATGCCAAAAGTCTACCTGCTTTCTCTCCTTGGTCATAATAAGATTGCTTCAGCCACATTAGACTTTTTGCTGCTGCGGATATTGTATTATTTTAGGGTCTACCTTACAATATAAAGTGCCTTGAGGCGACTGTTGTTGTGAATTGGCGCTATATAAATAAAATTGAATTGAATTGAAAGATGGAGACTGTTTTGGTAGCTCTCGTGACTTTAATAGCAACGCCATAAACGACACTGGGACAGCTCTGTCTTAACGTGGCGACTCCGTTTATTGCCAAACTGCAACATACAATACACACGGCACAACCACCAGAGGGTGCTGCATGAACCATTGAATTAGTCCTTACCATAACATCCCCCTTTCTGAGTACATTATAACCATAATGTTTCCTGTGCTAATCCACATTTATGTCAACACTACATTCACTGCAACTTAACTTGTAGCTGAATATTTCAATGCTGTTACATTAACTTTTATTCTGTAACGGACATTTATTGTTTCCACTTTATAACAATTATTTTATTTAACTGTGTAAACTTATCCAACTATGACGGTGGGGTAGACTTCCCAATCCTTCCGCTGAGTGAGGGGATTATTCTGCCCCTGGCTGGTCACTCAGGTGCTCGAGAGTACCTACTACCTACTTCAAAGTCTTTAAGGTATCTCGGTGGGTTTCTGTCTCTGGTGGGATATCTTTTTTCAGTAATCCGGTCATACGGTGGTGTAAGACACTGCTTGGCATGAGTGTTTCTCTGGGTTGCTGTCTCACCTTTGCACACGTCTCACATTCTGCTACCAGCTGTTGTAGTTGAGAGCTCAGTCCTGGCCACCATACCGACTGCTTGGCTCGTTCCCTGGACTTTACAATGCCCTGGTGACCTGTGTGCAGTCGTGTCAAAACATCTTTTTGTAATATTTTTGGAATAACTATACGCATACCTTTTAGGAGAAGTTCATTTTCAACAGTCAGGTCCCCTGCATGCTGGTGGTATGGGAAACATGGACCTGGTATTTTGAGTTTGTCCGGCCAGCCATTCTTGCAGTAGAGTTTGATTTGTTTTAGTGTTTCGTCTTTGTCTTGCTGCTCTCTTATTTGTTGTAGTCTCTCCTCTGTTGCAGGAAGACCTGAAATCACCTGATGTGCATACAGGTTCATTTCGTCTCTTAATGTCTCGTCACAAACAGTTTTTTCTGGTGCTCTGGACAGCACGTCTGCAGTTGCGATGTGTTTGCCTGGGACATGTGAGATGGTGAAAGAGTACCGCATTAATCTCATTCTCAGTCTTTGTACTCGTGGTGGCAGTTCGTCTAAGTTCTTGGAGCCCAAAAGTGGTACTAAAGGCTTGTGATCTGTCTCAACATGGAACTCAATGCCTATAAGAAAATCAGAGAATCGCTCACATGCCCAGGTTATGGCTAACGCTTCCTTCTCTATTTGAGCGTACCTCTGTTCCGTGGGGGTTAATGCTCTTGAAGCGAAGGCCACTGGTTTAGTTGTTTCATCCTCTTGTTCTGAAGTAGCACCGCTCCTAGTCCATAGGAGGATGCATCAGCTGATACTGTTGTTTGTGCTTTGGGGTTGTAGAGTGCCAAGTTCGGTGGTTTACTCAGTTCTGCCTTAATGTTGTCAAACGCTGTTTGTTGAGCCTCACTCCAACACCACATGTTTTTGGTACTGAGTAGTTCTCTCAACGGCTGTGTTTTCTCTGCTAAGTGGGGAAGGTACTTGCCTAGATGATTAACCATTCCTAGGAATCGTCTCACTCCACCCACATCGGTGGGTGCCTCCATGTTGCTGACCGCTTTCACTTTTTCTGGGTCTGCTTTGACTCCTGTAGTGTCAATGATCTGTCCGAGGAACTTGATTGAGGTCTTTGCAAACTCACACTTCTCACTTTTCAATGTCACCCCAGCTTTTGTGAGCCGTTCCAGGACTGCGATCAGTCTCTTGTCGTGCTGGGTTTGTGTGTCAGCATAAACCAGAATGTCATCCATCTGGCAGACGACTCCTTCCAGCCCCTCCAAAAGCTGAGACATTCGTTTTTGGAAGTGTTCTGGGGCCGAAGATATGCCAAAACAAAGTCTATTAAAACAGAATCTTCCGAATGGCGTGATGAAGGTTGTGAGAAGAGCTGACTGTTTGGACAAAGGTATTTGCCAAAACCCTGAATTAGCATCGAGTTTCGAGAACACTTTCGCACCCTCTAGTTGACCTAGAGTGTGCTCAACTGATGGCAACATGTGTCTTTCTCTTTTCACTGAGTTATTCAGTTTGGTCAAGTCCACGCACACGCGCACTTCTTCTCTGTTTGGTTTAGGTACTGGAACCATTCCTGCACACCAGTCGGTAGGCTGCTCTACTCTGGAGATGACACCTAACTCTTCCATACGAGCTAGTTCTCTTTTGACTTTGGGTAACAGGGGAAGCGGGACTCTTCTTGGAGTTGACAGGGCAAACGGTTTGGCGTCTGCTTTAAGCTCAATTTTGTATTCCCCCGCCATCCGGCCTAACCCACTGAATAGTGTTGGAAACTGCTGCTTCACTGTTTCTACTGAAGTGAGTGACACAGTTTCTATTCTAGCCACTAACCCGAGTGCTACGCTCGCTATGCGGCTTAGTAATCCTTGTGTCAGGTCTGCTACTACATACACAGGCTGTACTGTAGCTTTTCTTGGAGTGCTCAAGTTAGCAGTAAATTTCCCTCTAACTGTTAATGGAGACATTCCCACCACATATAGTTTCAGATCTGTGGGTTGCAGCTGTGGTTTTTGTGCTAGAGTGTTGTACTCTTTTTCAGGCAAGACGGTTACGTCCGCTCCTGTATCAATTTTTAGCCAGCAGTCTGCATTGTTAACTTTTACTTTAGTCAACCACGCATCCTCTGTTCTATCTGAGGCTACTGTTCCCAGAAATGCTATTTCTCTTTCTTCTCTGTTACCACCCGCTGCACGTATTTCTCCCACTGCCCCAGACCTACATACCCTTGCGTAGTGACCTTTCTTTTTGCACTGATTGCAGAGTACCTCTCTGGCTGGGCACTGGTGTTTGCTGTGAAAGGGTGTCTTTCCACATCGGTTGCATTGGCTTTTCACATTCCTCTCCGTGGTTTGTGGTACAGTCTTTCGTGGTTTGAAGTGTTTCGTTTTTGCTTTAACGATGTCCACGTTGCAAAGATTCTCCTGCTTGAAGTTGTTTTTAAGAAGATCCTTTTGTTTCTTAACAAGTTCACTTTGGCGAATCTGTATCACTGCTTTTTCTAATGTGAGCTCCGCATCCATTTGTAGTTGCTCCGAGAGTCTCTTGTCTCTTATTCCGACAACGAGTCTGTCTCTTATCATTTCGCTGTGTAGCTACCCGTAGCCGCAATGCTCTGCCAAGGCGTATAGAGATGTAATAAACCCGTCTGTGGTTTCGCCTGCTTCTTGCTGCCTTTGGTTGAATTTTGCTCGTTCAAAGATAACGTTTCTTCTGACGACAAAGTGTGCTTCAAGTTTGTCTTTGAGAATGTGGTACTCACTCGCCTCCTCGTCGTTTAGGTTCAGTGAAGTGATCACATCTTCCGCTTCGTCACCCATTGTATATATCAGAGTGTTAACCTGGTTTTCGTCCGATTGTAGCTCGAGTCCGGATGCTATCCTGAACCTGTCGAAGAGTCGGATCCATTTCGGCCACTCTTCCGGCTTTGAAAAGTCGAACTTCGGCGGCGGTGATACTTGGAAGGCTGCTGGCGCGGCTGCCATGCTGCTAGTCGTGAGATGCTAGTTAGCGTTTGTTAATTTGTTAGCTTAGCTCTTACTGTGGCTGTTAATGCAAACTTGCAGGGCGAGTTCTCTCCGGTGAGGAAGTTTCCGTGTTCCGTTATGTTCTTCTTCTCTCCCAAGCACTTCTGACACCATGTTTTGGTAGCTCTCGTGACTTTAATAGCAACGCCATAAACGACACTGGGACAGCTCTGTCTTAACGTGGCAACTCCGTTTATTGCCAAACTGCAACATACAATACACACGGCACAACCACCAGAGGGTGCTGCATGAACCATTGAATTAGTCCTTACATAAACATCCCCCTTTCAGCACAAGAGTTAAAGCAGTCGTCATGGTGATTCTACTGTAGAAGCATGAACAGGTAGAGGCTGCAGCCTGATTGCAGCAAGTTTTTTACTTGTTGTTCAGGCTCTGGCTGCTGGACTGAGGTCTGCATTTACTCAGCTTTAGCATCACTCTGGGTTCTTGGCTAGCTTAGCATTAGCATGCCATCTGTGAAGGTGCTTGCAAAGAGCTGAAGTTGTGTTAGCAGAATAATGCAGCTGTTTCTGTCCTGGAGCAGTCTCCACTTTACCATAAAATATCCATATTCATGCTGTAGGCTGTGCCACTATTTTCCTTCTCCTGCACACAAACTGAAATTAGCTGATTGTCCAAGTGCAAGCAGAACCGATAAGTGTGATCGATAGGCAAAGCATTTTTCCCCTTTTTCTTAAGGACATGACTTCATGATATCAGGTACTGTTTATCTGCTGTAGATATCGTTTTAGGCCTTACACTTCTTCTTTAGGCCTTCACTTTTCCATTGTCCTCAGTTTTTTTTTACAAAGGCACGCTGCTCACAATGCCAAAATGTGCAAACTTTTCAGCTAACAGGTCTGCGAGAATAAACTTGCTGGTGCAAAAGTACTATTTCATGCTGTCAAAATGTGTTGTTTTTTCAGTTAAAGCTGTGAAAATGCTAAGGAATGTGTTATGTATTTTTATGACAGGCTGCTAGTAGCAAAGTATCTAAAGATCCTGTTTAAAACCTGATTCTTACTTAAAGTTAAACTGCAGTTTTGAAAGAGGGATGAATGCTTCCATCATCAATAATCTTCTTGCATAAATTTTCTTCTTTATTGCTCCATCTATACTGTATACCCTGTATTTCTTTTCTATATTTCACAATGGTCTGACAAACACTAAAATAAAAGTATTTTCCAGAATGCTCCTGTGATCGACGGGGGACTCAGGAGACTCGGTGTCCTCTGGGGAGACCCTGTTTCTGTGATCCCAGGACAGGACAGTGTCCCTGTAGGACAGGTGTGATAGGTAAACTCTGTGATGAATGTGAGGACAGATACTGGAATCTGAACATAGCCTCGGGATGTCAGCCCTGCAGCTGTGACCTCATCAAATCTATCTCCAACATCTGTGACAAGGCAAGAGCTCCACAGCCAGTGTCGGCGTGTGACCACAGGGTTCAGTTTTCATTTATCATTTAGGGTGTGAAACTGTCACTCAGCTACTCCTCTCACCTCAGAAAAACAGCCTTGTATGTTTGTGTGTCCATTTCAAGGTTGTTTTTATTTCAAATAAAAAACAAAATTATAAATAATCACCTGCAGTAGATGCTGATGGTTAAACTTTGAATGAATGTGCTGTGACATATTCAGGTAACTGGACATTGTCCATGCCATCCTGAGTTTGGAGGAAGGCACTGTGATGAATGCAGAGAAAATCATTTTAGGAATCCAGACCTGCAGTGTATCTGTGAGTAATATTTCAATGTTTCCTTTAAGTGGACAATTCTTCTTTTCTTTTCTGACATATGTCTCCAGTGGTGTTTATTCATATAAATC